>NW_010965198.1:119454-122155 GCF_000463585.1 Tarenaya hassleriana
TGTCATTACCCGAGGACTATAACCAGTTCGTGATGCAGTACCATATGCACGGGATGACTAAGAGCTTAGCCGAATTGCATGAGATGCTGAAATCGGCCGAGCAGGATATTGTGGTGCCCAAGACTGTGCTTGCTGTTGAGAAAAACTCCATACTCGGCTTCTGTAGTCGAATCTGCCACGGTTGGCTGTTTGGAACTCTTCCAACTGATAGCCCCACCGTTCAGGCAGAAAACATAACCTGACTGCGATCTGAAGTCATCTCTGTCGGTTTGGAAACTAGCATCGGTATAACCCTTTATAGCGAGCTCGTCTTCCAATCCGCCATACACCAAGAACAAATCCTTAGTCCTTCTCAAGTACTTAAGGATGTTCTTGACCGCAATCCAGTGAGCCTCACCTGGTGTAGATTGATATCTACTAGTCATGCTTAATGCATATGATACATCTGGGCGAGTACACAACATGGCGTACATGATGGCTCCAATTGCCGAGGCATATGGAATCCTTCTCATGCGCTCTTGCTCATCCTGTGTCTTTGGACACTGAGTCTTGCTAAGAGCTACGTCATGTCCCATTGGCAAGGCACCCCTCTTGGAGTCTTGCATCTTGAACCGATTCAAGACCTTGTCAATGTATGTACTCTGACTTAGACCAAGAAGCCTTCTCGATCTATCTCTATAGATCTTGATTCCTAGAATATAGGCGGCTTCTCCTAAGTCCTTCATCGAAAAGACTGATCCTAGCCAGGATTTTACTTCTTGCAAGGTAGGAATGTCATTTCCGATGAGCAATATATCATCTACATAAAGCACAAGGAAGACTACTGCGCTCCCATTGTCCTTCTTGTAAACACATGGCTCATCTTCGTTTTGCAGGAAGCCAAACGTTTTGACTGCCTCGTCAAATCGAAGATTCCAGCTCCTCGAAGCCTGCTTCAGTCCATAAATGGATCTCTAAAGCTTACACACCTTCCTCGGACTCTTAGGATCGACAAAACCCTCGGGTTGTGTCATGTACACATCCTCGAGCAAATTCCCGTTAAGGAATGCGGTCTTGACGTCCATCTGCCATATCTCGTAGTCATAATACGCAGCTATGGCCAGCAGAATCCGTATGGATTTAAGCATCACGACTGGTGAAAAGGTTTCATCATAGTCTATACCATGAATCTGCCGAAACCCTTTCGCTACGAGTCGTGCCTTATAGGTATGCACGATGCCATCCATGTCAGTTTTCTTCTTGAAAACCCACTTACATCCAATGGTCTTAATACCATCGAATGAGTCGACCAAAGTCCATACTTTGTTGTCGTACATGGACTGCATCTCAGACTCCATGGCCTGGTGCCATTTCTCGGAATCGGAACCCGCCACAGCCTCTGAATACGACGTAGGCTCGTCATGTTCTAACAACATGAGTTCGTCGTTTCCAGTCACAAGAAAACCATATCTTGTAGGCTCTTGGCGAATTCTACCAGATCTCCGAGGTTCACTAAGAGGTGTTGTCTCAACAACTTGTGACACAGGTTGAACTGATTCGCCTTGTTCACTCGGTTCCTCGACTATTTGTGGTTCTCGAACTTCTTCGAGATCTATTCTACTCCCACTAACTCTCTCGGAGATGAACTCTCTCTCCAAGAAAGATTCATTCCGAGCAACAAACACTTTGTTCTCAGATGGGCTGTAGAACCAGTACCCTTTAGTTTCCTTAGGGTAACCCACAAATATGCATTTATCAGACTTGGCGGATAGCTTATCAGAAGCCAGACGTTTCACGTAAACATCGCATCCCCAAATCTTCATAAATGTTAACCTGGGACGCTTCCCAGTCCATATCTCATATGGAGTCTTCTGAACCGACTTTGTTGGACAGTTGTATGCGGTCTTGACGTCCATCTGCCATATCTCGTAGTCATAATACGCAGCTATGGCCAGCAGAATCTGTATGGATTTAAGCATCACGACTGGTGAAAAGGTTTCATCATAGTCTATACCATGAATCTGCCGAAACCCTTTCGCTACGAGTCGTGCCTTATAGGTATGCACGATGCCATCCATGTCGGTTTTCTTCTTGAAAACCCACTTACATTCACAAGTTGTTGAGACAGCACCTCCTAGTGAACCTCGGAGATCTGGTAGAATTCGCCAAGAGCCTACAAGATACGGTTTTCTTGTGACTGGAAACGACGAACTCATGTTGTTAGAACATGACGAGCCTACGTCGTATTCAGAGGCTGTGGGGAGTTCCGATTCCGAGAAATGGCACCAGGCCATGGAGTCTGAGATGCAGTCCATGTACGACAACAAAGTATGGACTTTGGTCGACTCATTCAATGGTATTAAGACCATTGGATGAAAGTGGGTTTTCAAGAAGAAAACCGACATGGATGGATGATCTGGACTTGTCTAGCTTGATGCTTGGAAAGATGTCTTCGGAATTGCGTGAGCAATTAGATGACATGGACAATTCATTGATGGTTGATCAATTGAATATGTCATTCCAAGAGAAAGCTGGGAGCCATGGGAAGAGGCCTCTATAACGAAGATACCAGAAGTTGAAGCTTCTGCAAGCTTCTTCTTCCTCTGATCTTCCAGGTAGAGTCTGCAATTTCTGTACCAATGCCAAATGGCATGACAGAAATAACACTCTTCCTTCTTGGGTTTGGGCTTAGGCTTAGTGACAACACTTGTCAATTTCCTTT
>NW_010965198.1:122920-123958 GCF_000463585.1 Tarenaya hassleriana
CTGAGCTTGGTCCGGCTGACCTGGAATCGGAGCGCAGATTTCTGGTTTTGGTCCGGGGCTGACCAACTTGGTCAGCTCCGGACCAACTCGGTGCTTTTCCCTGGTCAGTCCGCCGGTCCATCTCGGACCCGTGTTGTTCTCGACTGGTCCGCCGGACCAACTCTTGGTTCGGGGCTGACCAGCGAGAATTTTGGTCCTCCTGACCAAACACGCGGTCCGGAATCTGATCTGTCTGCTGGTCCGACTGACCAACTCTTGGTCCGGCTGACCGCGGACAAATCAGATTCGGAACAGATTTTTTGGGCTTCGAAAATTACGGTTTTATCCCGGTTTCGACGCACCGTTAACCCGTCCCAGACTCCATACCATCCATGCATCATTCAACAATCACAAATATCATTAAACATGCATAGATTCAATGATTACATGCAATTTAACGATTAAATCATGCAATCATGCAACAGGCACGGCGATATACAGAGAACCAGGCTCTGATACCACTGTTGGGGAATCTACGGGATCCTAGCATGCGATCATATCGATCTAGGGTTTGGTTTACTAGGTTTCATGCAGCGGAAGAAAAATCTAAACCTAGTCAAACGTCACACGCAACCAAACTCGCAGAACCCGAAAGATCTTGTATATCACCGAGGGAATCGTTACTTACCTCGTTCTCGATGAGACTTGAAGTTTATTTCGATCCGGGGCCTGTTCTAAACCACCTAGGACTGAAGTTACAGTCCCTCTACACGTATCCACACCGACGGGAAGGATTCCAAACGATTTGGAACGAATCTGCTAGGATTAGTGAAGAACAGGGTAACTCAAGAGACGAGATCCAATCCCGGGACAATAGAAATCCAAGAGAACAGCTTCTCTAGGGTTCTAGGGTGTTTCTCTGAGTTTTTAGGTCGGCTCTATTTAAGTTTGGACGAAACCCTAAACTTAAATAAGATTGGAAAACCCTAAAATTCGAATTATGGAAATTTTCAGATCCCGGTCCGCCGGACCAGGAGCTTGGTCCGGCGGACCAAGATT
>NW_010965198.1:129280-129487 GCF_000463585.1 Tarenaya hassleriana
AGATACTTGTTGTCCATACCGTGGTGCGGACACATTCTCTGATACTCCTTGAACCTCTCCCAAGCATCATACAAGGTCTCATCGTCATCTTGTGCGAATGTGTTAATCTTTTTCAGCGCCAACTATGTCTTCATGGGAGAGTAATATCTCATCATAAACTTCTCCTCCATCTCATTCCATGTAGAAATGGAATTTGGCTCCAAGGTA
>NW_010965198.1:129803-131286 GCF_000463585.1 Tarenaya hassleriana
GCTTCACCCCTTGCTGCCTCTTCTGCCATTCTGTCCTCTCTTTGTTTTCTGCGGATTTCCCTTTCTGTTCTGTCTATGTCCGGGTCAAAGGCAAGCTCAAAATCTGGGTCGAGTTGTCTTCGAGTGGGACGTCTGCTCATGCACTAAGAGAATCTGCAAAAATAAAAGTCCAGAAAAAGGCAGAGAAGGTGAATCGAAGTGAATAAAAAAGCAGAGAGTAGGGAGAGACACCCGATAAAGTCCAGAACGATCCCGGAAAAGTCCAGAAAAATCGGAAAAAAACCAGAAAAATTCAGAAAAGTCCAGGAAATGTCCAGAATAACTCCGAAAAAGTCCAGAGAATTCTGAAAATGTCCAGAGAGGTCTCGAAAAATCCAAAACAAGTCCAGAAAAGTCCAGGGAAATACAAACAGCAAAAATAATAAACAGAAAAATCAAGAGATAAAAGAAATAAGGAAAAATTGACTCAAGAGAAAAATAAAAATCACACAAACACACAAAGAAAAAGGAAGTGAACAAACACACAAAAAATCAAACCGAAAAAAATCAAAGACTCCGGAAAGACTAACCTAGAGTCAATCTATCCTAGCTATGGAAACCGTAAAAAGTCCCCGGCAACGGCGCCAAAAACTTGATCACTTGCGTGACGAGCTTTAAATTTATACCCGACACACAACTAATCCGCAAGTATACGGATGTCGTAGTACCGGGGTCGAACACAAGGACTTAAACGGTTAAGCTAGGAGTCGATCAAAACTAGGAAAATGAAAGAAATAAAATTGGACAATTGTTTTTATGGGTTTTCAAAGTTGCAGAAAATTAAATGAAAGAAACTAAAATCAAAGACAATCACAATTCAAGAGAAGATGATCAATGGGGAAGGTTATGGGAATCGGGTTTCACCGAATCATGCAAGGATGCCGTAAGGAAATATTGGACCTAGATCATGCTTGTTCTAAAGTGAGGGATTCCAAGACTAAGGTCGGGTTCGGCTCTCTCAAACCGAAAACCCGTTATCCAAGAGAGTACTCTATCCACTTTCGTGGCTTAGAGTGAAATTCCAGAATGCATTAAATTCCCTTGTCACGATCCTAGATTGAATTGAACCGAATTTCTTCGCATTCAATCTCAACCCATGTCAATGAATGCACCAAGAATCAAGAATCCATGTCTCCATGAAATTCTCAATCATAAATTCTACCCAAGAGATTTTCATCAAATGGGAAGCATTAAACACCATTCATTAAACTCTAGCAATCAAACCCAAACAATTGCATCACTCAATTCAACAAATCCTAGATTTCCCTAAACATTCATTCAAGAGAGATGAGAGATAATCATGAAGAACAAAATTCCATTCATTGCAAGAGTTTGAAAGCATAAACAAAGCATAATCTTGGGTCCAAGGTGAATACAAGCATCCTTACATGAGGGCTAATCCCTCATCCCACAACAAGAAACTACTCACACATCTTGTTCATAA
>NW_010965198.1:131408-138353 GCF_000463585.1 Tarenaya hassleriana
AGTATCTGCAGACTGAGAGATGCTCAATATGATCTTCAATCTTCAAACCAAAGCAAACTCATTGTTTCTCCTTCAAGATTTCGGCCCTAGGTCTTCTGGAGGAGAGAAAATCGCCCCTTGTTCTTTCCCAAATCAAGCTCTCCCTCAAAAGTCCGAAAAATCAGACCTAAATCAGTTCCAGGTCACGCGGTCAGCCGGACCAGGTGTTGGTCCGGCGGACCGGGAGTAAATGAAGAGCCGCAGCGACGCAAAGTGGTCCTGGTCCGGCTGACCAAACCTGGTCAGCTCTGGACCAGGTCTTAGTGGGCTAGGCTCGGCGGACCGGGGCAGGCGAGAGGCGGACCAAGGAGGGGCAACGGCGTACTGGTCCGGCGGACCTGGAACGGTCAGCTCCGGACCAGTAGTTCTTCGGCGCTGGTCAGGGGTGTTCGGCTCGGAGTCCGCTGGCGGACTGAGGAGACTCGTGGTCCTGGTCCGGCTGACCAGAACTGGTCAGCCCCGGACCAGGCTTTGATTTTTGCTGGCTCGGTTCGTCTTCGGCTCATCAGACCGTCCGTTCTGCGTTGTATTCTAGTTCGTCCGTTCCAGGCCCAAAATCTGGGGAATTCTGCTTCTGTCTTCTCCGTTTCGTCCCGAAAACCCTCGAGTTCCTGCAATGATCAAAACCTAGTCCCGGAGATCTAAAGATGGCTCTAATATGCCTAGTATGTATGAAAACCGTTTAGAAACCAAAGGCATACTCGGTATAAAATCCAGATAAAATCCGAGCCATCAACGTTCAACACACTCGGTGGCGACGACTTGTGAGAGTCAGCATCATGTACGGGGTTTTGTATTTTGGACTACGGGACTTGTATTCCCGCCTTTCGTACGGTTGTACTATTTACTATTCGGACATGTGTTGTTTTGCAACATTGATCGCGTGATGTATAAGGATTACAGGTGTCACAGATTTAAACTAGAAGTTTGGGAAACTCCAAACGCATTTGATTGAGAGCTGTCCTCTCTCCTATGAAAGCGTGAGTTTAACCCTTCTCAACATGAGTTTTTCCTGATCAATTTCGACTGATTTATCTGTTCTATATGATTTAAAGACTATTATGTGAAGTCGAGGGATTTATCACTGTGTTTGAAAGATATGTAAGGTATCAACAGACATGTACGTGTATATGTATATTGATACGATCTTGGACTCGAAAGTTCTCAAATAGGGTAAAAGGATAGTCGTGGATGTTACCAAAACCCCTTAACAACTCGTAAATCAAACCTAGGAGTAGTCTCAATCTCTGAGGTCCTCTGATAACGCAAATCTAGGTATAGAAATAATGCTCAAGTAATAAAAACCTAGATACAGCGAATACCGCAAGGATACAGATCAACTGTAGTCTGAGGGTCGAACACAGGGAATAGTTAACTCTAGGAACAAGACTCAACCAAGAATTAGATCAGAAAATATGGAACGAATAGATTAAAATATCAAATGCATTAACGATCACTATCACAGTTCCTAAACCGATTAACCTATCTTTCAATAGTCTTAATCAATTCATTCAATGAATTCTTTCCGAATCTAATTCCAACTCTCGTTGTCAATCAGAATCTAAGATCAATCAATCAACTAGCCAAGAAGATCAAAAGCAATAAACTCAATTCAATCAAACCGACGAGTATCGATAACGTAGTCTCGGAAAATAAAAACCAAACAAATCCCTACACAGATAAATCCCTAGCTACAGTGAAACGACTACTCGCAACCCATAACAACAAACGAGTTCAAATCAATAAAGAGAAACATAGAAACAGATAAAGAAGACTCGCAGCGATCTCTCGACGACGATTCTTCAATCTCTGCTCCCGGGAAACTCCGTCTTGATACTCTCTCGAGTTCTCTGGCTTCTGCTGTGATCTTTCGATGATTTCTGAAGCCCAAGACGTCCTCTATTTATTTGCTTGGCAGTTGGGCTTCTTCCTTTGCTGAAAAAGGAAGTTCAGATGCAAAATAGAAAGTTTTTCCGTAAGGCAACACGGTCGTGTCGAATGCAACACGCTCCGTGTCAATTCTCTGTTAAAAATCTACACTTTAGACATGGGCTGAACACAGGCGAGTTTGAATCAATACGGCCGTGTCTAATGATAACACGGTCTGTGTCAATTCTTTGAACAAATCTTCACTTTTTCCAACACGGACACGACACGGCCGGGTCAAATGCAACACAGTCCGTGTCGATTCTTCAACTCGAACATACTTGAAAGGTTTGCTCATAACTTTCTGCTCCAATGTCGGATTTACGCGATCTTTGTGTCTATGCGTAGATATTGAAACGAGTTTTCCAATGATATTGAAAATGCATGATTTGGCTTGTAGAGTGAAAGTATTGGACTTGAAAGATCTGACTTTTTAGGCTTCATGTTTTTCCTCGGAACAACTCCAAATGTTCCCGTTTCGTCTGTGATATTCTGTAGTCCATGTTTTCCACTCTTTTTGCTCTCTTTTATACATGAATCCCTGTTTTGACACCAAAGAAAACAACCAAACAACATCGAGACCAAATGTGCTCTAGAATGCCTATAAATATGCAAAACCGAGTAAAATGCACTAGACATCCTATACCAAAGTATCAACAACCAAACAACATCGAGACTAAATGTGCTCCCCCAGACTTAAACATTTGCTCGTCCTCGAGAAAATATTCCATGAAAAGCGGTCTTAAAGGAGGGCGAGACGATGACATAACTCAAAATGATAATCGAGAGAGAAACCTCTATCCGACCTAGATCCCCGTGAACAATGATCAAGTCTGTCTAGTATGATCTCCCTCTCTAAAAGATAGTCTTTCCTAGCTATGGTATCTATACTGCTACCAAAAACCAATCCAAGAACTTCAATCATCTATCAAGCATTTTTTCGAACCTATCATGCCATTCTACCTAATCATATCTAGTCTACGCTTTCAGTATTCATTTTTTTTCTTCTTCTCTTTTTTTTTCTTTCATCTAGCTAGATTTGTTTTTCTTTTGCTAACATCTCGGGTTCCTAGGACATTGAAGTTGAAGGGTTTCTAATCAAATTTTTTTTCGATTTTGTTTATTGGATAGCCTGACCCATAACTTAGACCCGAACCATCAAATCGATGCACTCATGTCCTCGAACGATTTTGTTGACGAGATAATGACAGCGGAGTATCGAGATGCTCACTATCTTTTTCTGCACATAAAGAAATAAAAATGCATTTGATAATAGATTTTACCGATTTCAGCAAATATGGGAAAGGTTCTTATAGAAACTTTTCTACTTGGCTAGACAACATCAGTCCCATGGGTTCCAACCAACGATTTCTATCCCACAAGCCATTCTAGAAAATCCTAAAGGTTAAGCAATCAATTCAACAAAACATAACCACGTTCAACGGATCACAATGTTTTCAGGACTTTTCTACTCTCTCATGTCATAGGTCATCATATCAATGCTCAAAACGGTTTTATGCACGTGATCTTATATGTCCTAAACACTATATGTACATGCACAATCCTAACAACAAACTATATGATCCAAAAACATCTTATATGCATATGCTACTAAAAGGTGAAAAAAGATCAAAAAATTATCCGAAAAAGGGAAAAATGCATGCAACACTACTCTAAATAGATATGGTTTGGCGTTAGACGAATCCTCCCCCAGACTTGAACTGTACACTGTCCTCGGTGTCAAATCTCGTCTAGTAGAGGCAACCAATAAGATGAGTCAAAAGAGAAGCAAATCAAAAAAGAAAAAAGAATATTTAGCTCGCGATGTTCGTTCACTCGCACTTAAGTTTGCCTACGACTATCGCATAGCTAGCTTCATAGCCTCCTCAATTCCTCATTAGAACTCGACCTGATGATAAGAGACACAAACCAATATTCGATGCAAAAAGAAAAAGAAAGGAAAGAAAACTAACCTAAGAACTCGGGTTGCCTCCTGGGAGCGCTTGTTTAGGGTCTTTAGCTTGACCAAACTCTCTGAACTACCGGATGGGTCTAATGGGCGGAGATTATCGATCTTCTGCCAACCTGGATCATGAAGTTTAAGAGCATCTCTACAACAAAATGAGTTTGAGAAACGAGGCGTATCTAGTAAAGAAAAATCTGGTGGTGATGCATGAGATTCGAGCCAATTCTCACGATGGTCTGATGAGTTAGTGACATGTTCAACCATGTTAGCTTCTTTCTTACCTTTTGTCCTATCTGGATCTGGTCCTCTCTTAACCTTGTGTTTGTGGTCCTGGTTCTTAGGCGTTTTGAGCTTGTAAACTGAACAAATAGATTTCACACTTTCGTCTGGATTGTCATTTTGATTGAGCATGAATTCTATTGTCTCGTCTCCAATGGACATAGTAAGACGACCCGCTCTGAGTGGATGACGACATCTGCTGTATTGAGAAAGGTACGCCCTAGAATGATAGGCATGCTTGAATCTGCATCCATGTCAAGAACCACAAAATCGACAGATATGTAATAATCACCCACCTTAAGTAGCATATCCTCTAGTATACCTACAGGCCGTTTGGTCGACCTATCTGCCAACTGTAATATCATTTGTCTGGGTTTGAGTTCACCCACACCTAGTCTCTTGAAGATCGACAATGGCATTAGGCTTACGCTTGCTCCTAGATCACATAACGCCTGTTCAATAAAGAGATTGCTCAGTCTGCAAGGAATAGAGAAACTACCTGGGTCTGCCATCTTACGCGGCAAATCTGCTGAAAAATGGCACTGCACTCTTTGGTTAATTCTACTGTCTCCTTCTCCACTGATCTTCTTCCTAGCCAGAATATCCTTGATAAATTTGGCATAGGAGGGCATTTGAGTGATTACCTCATGAAAACGTATTGTGACCTCCAATTTCTTTATCATGTCCGTGAAGCGCTTAAACTGGCTGGTCTCTTTTTGTTGCACAAGTCGTGAAGAAAATGGAACTGGAGGAGGTCAGGGAGGTGGAGGTACATACTTTGGTTCTTCCTCACATGTCATCTTAACTGGAGTATCTGCAGACTGAATGTTAGAGGTGATCGCAGATCTAGAGTAAAAAGACTCATCTTTTTCAAGAGTAGGAGGACGACATCCTCAAGTTGCTTCCCGCTTCTCTAGAACACTGCATTGCAGTGCTCTCTAGGATTTGTCTTAGGTTTCCCAGGAAGTGATCCTTGAGGTCGCGAAGATATAGAGGCTGCGAGTTGAGCTATCTGTGTTGGTTTAGTGCTCTATGATGTTACTGTTTATGAGCTTTATTTAGATACATTTGATGTATTGATACTTTCTATGGTTTATGAGAGTATTTGATTCATTACATATTCTTGCATACTAGATGTGTTATGAAATCCATGTATCATTATGAATGATACTTAACTCCCTAGTCTTGTGTCATTATGGGAATGATGACATAATAAGACTAGTATGATGTGTGATTGATGATCATATAGAGGATCATAGGTATTTGGATACGATCACAATCATAGGTATTCGTTGGAGAACGAAATACTGGATTGACCCGCATGAGATTGTCACATGGACTAGCGTCATGACTTGAATCTCATATGACGGTTCCATGATTGGATCCTAAGACCTGAGATATCTACGGAATCCAAAATGAGGAGTTGCGTACTTTGATTACGTCAAATGTCCTGCGTAACAGGAGAACTATAAAGGCGTGTATCAGGTACGAAACGAGAGAGATATCGCTGGGCCCATCGTGTGAGCGAGACTGTAGAAATGTGTGGCCGCACTATAGACGAACGTCGTCTATTTCAGACAGTCGAACTCAGTGAACGAGAAAGCAGTCGAATCAGATAAGGTGGCTTGTCCATGCCTTATATTCGACATATGATATCGTGATACAAAAGGATCATCAAATGGAATCATCGCTGGCGTTCGTAGGATCACGAACTAACTCTATTCGAGATAGGTAGTCATAGTGTCTTGCTAGAGACCGCCTATGACTTGTGTAACCGAAATAAGAGATTTCGTGTTATACTGTTATATCGGATGAGCCTACAGGGTCACACACACAGGAAAGGACGAATGCGCAAAAAGAGACGAGAAAATTCCGGTGGAGCGGAGGCCAGACCGACCGGTCCAGAAGGTCTGGACTGATCGGTCCAGCTAACCCAGACCGATCGGTCTAGACGTAGACCGGTCGGTCCAGAGGTAACGTGTGAGGTCCGGAAATTGTTCCAGACCGATCGGTCCAGACGTCGGGAATTACTAAACTCGCACTAATTAGGGTTTTAATGTGGGAAAACTTAGGTGAACGCCACCCAACTCTTTTGGCACGAATTTCAGACCCTAGGGAGAGGTTTGGAGAGTGAAAAATAGATTATTCTTCCGCTGCATGAAACCTAGTAAACCAAACCCTAGATCGATATGATCGCATGCTAGGAATCCGTAGTGCCAAAACCCAACAGTTCCAAAGGTTGGAATCCATCCCGAGGTGTGGATACGTGTAGAGGGCAAGGTATTCTTCCTGCCTACAGTGGTCAGACGCGTTCTTCGATTGATACAGACCCCGGATCGATTGAGGTAAGCGTTCTAACTTTTCTACAAGATCATGCATGATAGGTTTTAGGGTTTCATCAAAATTTTTGTTTTTCATCCGCTGCGCAAACCCTAGAACTGATCTCTTAGGAATTAGATTCGCTCTAGAGATCCCAGGAAAACCCAACAGTGGTATCAGAGCCTGGTTGCTCTGCATGATTTTTGTTAGAACCCGATCACGCACGTTATAGGATTTGAATTGTTTGAATCCGTGTTTGCTTTGATGCTATGCATGATTTGATTATGGATCTAGAGTAGATTTTCTGTTGTTGCATAATGCAAGAGCTTCGAATTCTGAGTTCGCAGGCGAAAATGGGGTCGAATTCGGGTCTGAAACGGGGTAGAAACGACGAAAACGAGATCTGATCACGTTTT
>NW_010965198.1:138750-139391 GCF_000463585.1 Tarenaya hassleriana
TGGGATTGGGATTGCATAATCGACTAGATGGTCCATTCGGACTATGAACAATCGTTGCAAAGAAACCGGTTAGATCTAGGAGCTCTACGAGTAAAGCACTTGTCAAGGCCTCGATCGTACGTGTCATGGGCCAAAGCTGGGTGTGCCGTATTATCTTGGTGAGGCAAGATGGAGAAATGGTGGTTCTCATAGCTTGAAAGTAGATGCTTGATCTAAGTGTGGTTTCGAAAATCCCTTGTTTATGTAATGCTAAGCGTGTGCCTCCCATTACTAGAGCGCATGTCAAGGCATCGATCGTCCGTAACACGGGTCATGCCAAAGCTGAGCGTGCCGGATTATCTTTGTGAGGCAGGGTGGGAAATCGTGGTTCCCACAGCTTGAATATGGTTTACCTTAGGTTAGGTTATCAAGTTTTTACTTGAGACTTAATGGTACAGATGAGACGAGTATGCAATGATATTTGATATCATAGTCTCATGAAAGGATCTGAGAGTCACTTAGATTGTGATTGACATTAGATGTCTACCTAAATAGCATAAAGATGGGTGTAACAGTTCATTCTTATGTGAAATATGGATCTTAGTCCCATATAGAAAATTATTGTAGGGTTAGTTTTCTTTATGGGAATATAGCTCATCTTT
>NW_010965198.1:139443-140699 GCF_000463585.1 Tarenaya hassleriana
AAAATTATGATAGGGTTATTTTTCTGTATGGGAATATAGCTCGTTTTTGCATCTATGTTGTCATTGTTTGATGATGGACTTGCTGGTAGTAGATCATAGATATGTAGACACTGATTGATGATGGGCTAGCTGGTAGTTGATCATTAATAGAATCTGCATTTGTTTTGTATGTTCTGTTTGTCTTTTTTGTAGGACATGGCGTCAACGGTAGCGTACCGAGTTTGACAATGCGATCTATCCTTGAGAAGGATAAGCTGACCGGGACGAACTTCTTAGACTGGTATCGGAACTTGAGAATTGTTCTCAAGCACGATAAGAAGTCTTACGTCCTGGAAGGGGCTCTACCACCAGAGCCTGCAACCAATGCCACGAGGGCCGTCAAGGATGCTTGGTTGAAGCATCAAAACCATGTTTCAGGAGCTAGCGCGTACTGAAAAGTACAAGACGCTAAGGGCTCTAGTGAAGACGGAGATGCCGAGAGGCAGCTCTGTCAACACCCACGTCCTCAACATGCGAGCTCATGTTGAGGAACTTAAGCGCATGGGAGTGACACTCGATGCTGATTTGGTTGTAGACTTGATCCTTATGTCATTACCTGAGGACTATAATCAGTTCGTGATGCAGTATCATATGCATGGAATGACTAAGAGCTTAGCTGAACTGCATGGGATGCTGAAATCAGTCGAGAAGGATATTGTGGTGCCCAAGACTGTGCTTGTTGTTGAGAACAATGATAACTCCTATTCTTCTCTATATTTTGACGAGAGTTTGTCTAGGTTTTATAGGATAATCACATGCATTCATAGGCATTCTAGGCTTGTTAGGATACAAAACCCGGTTGTGCTTTAGTTTTGCAGAGTTATAGGTTTCGAAGATAATTGGACTCGAAAAGGAGTTATTTGGAGCGTTAGAGGAGAAGTCCGGATGAGATACTCATGTTGCGACATCAATAACTTTCTCTACAGAAATCCAAATCATGCGAGACTAATACCATTGGAAAGAGCACTTCAAGAGCTTCGTGTAGACATCAAAATCGCGTAAATCCGACACCGGAGCAGAAAGTTATGAGCAAATTCGTGAAGAGTCCGAGTCAGATGGGCCCGACTTGACTCGGTCCGAGTCAACACTTTGACTCGGTCGAGTCAAAACCCAGAAAACCCTAATTCGCAATTTTTAGAGTTCTAATGAAAGGAGAACTCTTGGGAGCCGCCCGAGGGTTATAAAATAGACCTAGCCACGTCCTAGAACAGAGGAGA
>NW_010965198.1:142487-143112 GCF_000463585.1 Tarenaya hassleriana
TTGTAGGCTACCCTAAGGAAACTAAGGGTTACTACTTCTATATTCCGGCAGAGAACAAAGTGTTCATTGCCAGGAATGCGACTTTTATGGAGCGAGAGTTCGTCTCCAAAAGAGTCAGTGGGAGTACGATCGAACTTGAAGAAGTTCGAGAGCAGCAAGTAGACGCTGAGCCGAGTGAACAAGTTGAAGATGTTCAACCTGTTTCACTGCCGACTGTGACACAACCTTTGACGAGTGAACCTCGGAGATCAGGCAAGATTCGCCAAGAGCCAGCGAGATATGGATTTCTCGTGACTGGGATTGAGGAACTCATGTTATTAGAACATGACGAGCCTACCACATACCAGAGGCTATGGCGAATCCGGATTCCGAGAAATGGCGCGAGGCTATGAAGTCCGAGATGCAATCCATGTCAGACAACCAAGTATGGACTCTGGTTGATGCATCTGAAGGGATAAAACCCATCGGATGCAAGTGGATCTTCAAGAAGAAGACCGACATGGATGGCAACGTGCACACGTATAAGGCACGACTTGTGGCGAAAGGATTCCGTCAAATTCATGGTATTGACTATGATGAGACATTTTCGCCCGTAGTTATGCTGAAGTCCATCAGGATCCTACTT
>NW_010965198.1:146005-146708 GCF_000463585.1 Tarenaya hassleriana
ACACAGGAAAGGACGAATGCGCGAAAAGAGACGAGAAAATTCCGGTGGAGCGGAGGCCAGACCGACCGGTCCAGAAGGTCTGGACCGATCGGTCTAGACGTAGATCGGTCGGTCCAGAGGTAACGTATGAGGTCCGAAAATTATTCCAGACCGATCGGTCCAGACATGGACCGATCGGTCCAGACGTTAAAAAGCTCCAGACCTATCGTTCCAGACCTGGACCGATCGGTCCAGATGTCGGGAATTACTAAACTCGCTCTAATTAGGGTTTTAATGTGGGAAAACTTAGGAAAAGGCCACCCAACTCTTTTGGCACGATTTTCAGACTCTAGGGAGAGGTTTGGAGAGTGAGAAAGCTAAGAGAAAGATCCCTGAAACCCTTGCGTAAAGAAGAAAGCGTTCTTCAGTCCTAGCAGACAAGTTACAACCGTTGGAATCCTTTCCGCCGTGTGGATACGTGTAGAGGGCAAGGTATTCTTCCTGCCTACAGTGATCAGACGCGTTCTTCGATTGATATAGGCCCCGGATCGATTGATCAATCGTTCTAACGTTTCTACAAGATCATGCATGATAGGTTTTAGGGTTTCATCAAAATTTTTGTTTTTCATCCGCTGCGCAAACACTAGAACTGATCTCTTAGGAATTAGATTCGCTCTAGAGATCCCAGGAAAACCCAACAGTGGTATCAGAGCCTGGTTGCTCT
>NW_010965198.1:147009-149562 GCF_000463585.1 Tarenaya hassleriana
TTTAGTTTTGCAGATTACAGGTTTCGAAGACGATTGGACTCGAAACGGAGCTATTTGGAGCGTTAAAGGAGAAGTCCGGATGAGGTACTCATGTTGCGACATCAATAACTTTCTCTACAGAAGTCCAAATCATGCGAGACTGGTACCATTGGAAAGAGCACTTCAAGAGCTTCGCGTAGACACAAAATCACGTAAATCTGACACCGGAGCAGAAAGTTATGAGTTAATTCGTAAAGAGTTCGAGTCAGATGGGCCCGACTTGACTCGGTCCGAGTCAACACTTTGACTCGGTCGAGCCAAAACCCAGAAAAACTCTAATTCGCAATTTTTAGAGTTCTAATGAAAGGAGAACTCTTGGGAGCCGCCCTAGGGTTATAAAATAGACCTAGCCACGTCCTAGAACAGGGGGAAGCCTTAGAAAACACTTAGATACAGACTTTTGGAGAGCTTTTGGTGAGAGAAGAATAGAAGTTCACGGGATTTCGGGAAGAAGAAGGAAGATTCGATCGTGGAGACTACACATCTACATGAGCTTTTCTCTCCTCTCTTTTATCTCTTTTCTTTTGAGTTTTTTGTTGTTTTCCATGAACTGTGAGTAGATCCACGGCTGTGGGTTAGGGATTCGTTTGTGTTTTGGGTATGTTTGAACCCTAACTTGGTTGCGATTTGGATTTGTTTCGGTTTTATCGATTTGTGCTTTATTCGATTGGTGTTTGCTGACCCCTTGACCAATTATTTCAGATTCTGAACTACATAGGAATATGGGTTTAGTTTTTGGATCGAAATCGATAGAATAGATCGTATTATTCACATAGGAATATGGTTTGATCGATCTAGCATTGATGATAGTGTTCTTCATGCATCTAGTTTGATAAATCACATAGGGATATGGATTTAGAAAACCTTAGATAGTGAGTTATATGCCGGGAGGTGATTTCTCTATCTTTGTTGCTTGACGATTCCCGAATACAGATTCAATATCGTGATTCTCGCATGCTTAGCATATACCCAGACACGCGAATACGGTCCCGACACCCACGGTCATCCTTACTTGCTAGTTTACACGTTTTTATTGCTTTGCTTCTTTATTTTCTATTCTTTCCATATACTTCCACCATCACTTTCACTTATACTTGCTTGATTTAGTCTCGATTAGGATTTAGATTTAGCTACCGGTCCTTGCGTTCGACCCCGTGTTACGACGATCCGTATCCTTGCGGTGAGTTGTGAATCGGGTATAAATTCTAGACTCGGTACACACGTATCAAGTTTTTGGCGCCGTTGCCGGGGACTGGTTAGCCTATTTCTAGGTCTTTATTGATTCTAGATCTTAGCTTGTTTTCTCTTTCTTTTTCTTTTTCTTTTTCTTTCTTTGGTTTTTGCGGCTTCACTTGGTTTCGAGTTCTTCTTTTTCTTTGCGGTTTGCAGGGTTCTAGTGCATGACACGGAGCTCTACTCGGAGAGAAGACCTAGTCTACGATCCAGAGATTGAGCATACCTTGAGAGACATCCGAAATCAGCAGAGAAGAGAAGCTATGTCGAGGTCAAATAGTTCGCACGACCATGCGGTTCATGATGAGGAGCATCAAGAGAATCAAGAGCACATGAATCCGCTCTACGATCAGCAAACCGAGGGCGAAGCTATTTACGTTGCAGAGGAGACTTTGGGTACTTACAATGCTCCGAAGCTCACTCAATTCCTATCATGCATCAACAGACCGCCCATAGACAGCTTTGAGCTACCGCCACAGTGCATCACGATGTTCAGTCAGGCGAGCTTCAGAGGGCGGCCCACAGAAGATCCCATTGCTCACTTGACTCAGTTCAAGATGATGTGCAGATCAGTTAGGAAGAGACGATAGAAAGCGGGTAGAAGATGTCATCCTCAGGCCAGTAGAAACAAAGTATGTGAGACACCTGCATAGACCACCGCTCCGACCTCCAGATTCATCACTCTCAGACCCTCCCATCGTTTGAGCAAGATAAGTCGAGCTAATGACGTTAAACAAGCGCTTCTCGGGAGGCAACCCGAGCATTAGGTAACTTTTCTTTTTCTTTTTCTTCAGCGTAGGTAGTAGAGACCATGATTGTATTTTGGATCTTTCGGAGTGCATTGCTATTATGCTTTTGTTCGGATAACGTTTGTTGTTCTATGAGCGTTTACACCGGCACACGAGAGATGAGCATCGACTTCCGAGAGACAACGTTGGATAAGTTCCAATTCACAGAGTGTGTGAGAGCTCTTGCGTTTGACGTGAGTTAACTTCATTGCGAGCGAACAAATTTCGCAGATCTAAGCCTTCTCTATCCCTCTTATTGGTTCTTTTCATATGTTGTTTTCGATTCTACTTTTGCGGGTGAGAGTCTACACCGTGGACGGTGTGTGGTTCAAGTCTGGGGGGGTGGATAGATCCTTCACACATTCAGGTCTATCTACTTAGGATTGCATTTAGTTTAGGTGCATCTTATCATGACATATAGATTTAGGAAATTTTTTCATCTTTTGCATATCACTTTGCATTAGTTGCATTCATGTTTTCTTTTTCCTTTTTT
>NW_010965198.1:149624-153328 GCF_000463585.1 Tarenaya hassleriana
TGATCATATAGATTTAGGATCATATAGGTTCACGTGCATACCTCGAAAACCCGTTTTGAACATCATTTGGAAGATTTGTGGGATGATAGAGTAGAAATATCTTGATGATCTAGTGACTTTGTAGAACGTGGTTGAACCGTGTCGAATTGATAGTTCTCCAGACTTTCTATATAAAGTTTGTGGGATAGGGTTGTTATTTGGAACCTACGGAGTTGAAACGACTATATTCAGGTTATATGTTTCTTTTAGAATCTTTTCCGAGTCTTGCAGGTCAATGAAATCTAGTTCAACAAATGCCTTGGGAAAATAAAGCATCTCGATACTCCGCTGTCAAAATCTCATCAACGAAAATCGTTCGAGGACATGAGTGCATCAATTGATGGTTCGGGTCTAAGTTGTGGGTCGGACATCGCATAAAAAGAAAAAAAAATATATAAGAAAAGAAAAAAAAAAGAGAAGAGAAAAACGATGTCCTTCAACTTCAACGTCCTAGAAACCCGAGATGCTAGCGTTCAATAGAAAAATTCAACAGAAAGGTAAAAATCCAGGTACGAAGTAGAATTAAGATCGAAAAGGCTAAGTTGAGATAAGGATAGGTTCGGAAATAGGCTTGGTGAGTTGTAGAGATTCTAACGGGTTCTAGGTGACAATAAAAATGTCATGGCTAGGTAGATTAGTCTTTGGTAGAAAGATCATAGTAAACCGGTTTGGGTACGATTCTCGGAAAACTAGCATTGGATGGACGTTTCGCTTTTGAGTTTCATGATGATGCTATTTGATGTTCGTCATTCCCTGTTTTGCAGATTTTATTCCTTCGTTCTTTACTCGAGGACGAGCAAAGGTTTAAGTCTGGGGGGATTTGATAACTCCTATTCTTCTCTATATTTTGATGAGAGTTTGTCTAGGTTTTATAGGATAATCACATGCATTCATAGGCATTCTAGGCGTGTTAGGACACAAAACCCGGTTGTGCTCTAGTTTTGCAGAGTTACAGGTTTCGAACATGATTGGACTCGAAAAGGAGTTATTTGGAGCGTTAGAGGAGAAGTCCGGATGAGATACTCATGTTGCGACATCAATAACTTTCTCTACAGAAGTCCAAATCATGCGAGACTGGTACCATTGGAAAGAGCACTTCAAGAGCTTCGCGCAGACACAAAATCACGTAAATATGACACCGGAGCAGAAAGTTATGAGCAAATTCGTGAAGAGTTCGAGTCAGATGGGCCCGACTTGACTCGGTCCGAGTCAACACTTTGACTCGGTCGAGCCAAAACCCAGAAAAACTCTAATTCGCAATTTTTAGAGTTCTAAAGAAAGGAGAACTCTTGGGAGCCGCCCTAGGATTATAAAATAGACCTAGCCACGTCCTAGAACAGGGGGAAGCCTTAGAAAACACTTAGATACAGACTTTTGGAGAGCTTTTGGTGAGAGACGAATAGAAGTTCACGGGATTTCGGGAAGAAGAAGGAAGATTCGATCGTGGAGACTACACATCTACATGAGCTTTTCTCTCCTCTCTTTTATCTCTTTTCTTTTGAGCTTTTTGTTGTTTTCCATGAACCGTGAGTAGATCCACGGTTGTGGGTTAGGGATTCGTTTGTGTTTTGGGTATGTTTGAACCCTAACTTGGTTGCGATTTGGATTTGTTTCGGTTTTATCGATTTGTGCTTTATTCGATTGGTGTTTGCTGACCCCTTGACCAATTATTTCAGATTCTGAACTACATAGGAATATGGGTTTAGTTTCGGATCGAAATCGATAGAATAGATCGTATTATTCACATAGGAATATGGTTTGATCGATCTAGGATTGATGATAGTGTTCTTCATGCATCTAGTTTGATAAATCATATAGGGATATGGATTTAGAGAACTTTAGATAGTGAGTTATATGCCGGGAGTGTATTCACACATTTACTTGCATATAAAAAAAAAGTGATTTCTCACTTTAGATGCATTCCACACTTGCATTTCTTGCACTTGTACATATAGGCACCACCTAGCCTTGCATTACATTTGTGTCTTGCATTGCATTTGTTACATATAGGTCTAGAACATGTAGGAGCATATGCATTGCATAAACCGTTTTGAGTTGAGATTGGTCGATGATGAGATGATGGTGATAGCTGCTTAGAGATTGCTTAGCGATTTGGATTTAGACATCTAGGTGTTCGAGTAGATTGTCGATGATAGGTGAATAGCGAACACTCTCTTTGATGCTTGCAATTCTAGGTTGTGGGGTATATTGTTGTCTTTTGTATGCCAAAGAGTAGGACCGACCGAACCTAGGTTAAATATCTCCCTAAAACCGTTCCCGAAGCTTCTCCCATAGGATAGATAGTCTCTTAGAAAGAATGTGGTAGGAATAAGCGAAGAAAGTATACACATCCCAACACTCCGCTGTCACTATATCGTTAATGAAAATCATTCGATGACATGAGTGCGTCGAAATTCGACGGTTCGGGTCTAAGTTGTGGGACAAATGTCATGATCATTAGAGAAAAGCAAAAGCGGAGACACTTGTCAACTTCAACATCCTAGGAACTCGGGATACTACTTCTCTTAGCATTCTCTTGAAAAAAAAAATTTAAAAATAAAAGAAAATGTGTGAACAAAATAAATAAAGAGACAAAATATCTTAGAGGAGAAGAACGGTAAATAGGTTCAGGAGAGTGCTTGGAAGTTGGAATTACTCTTATGGTAGATTAAGGACGACATAGAAATCCCATACTTAGGAAAGTTTAGCTGACAAGAGAGAATAGCTAGAGTAGCCTAGATTCGATTCTACTCCCATAAGTTGAGCAGTGGACATGTAGCTACATCTTGAAACTCATCAAAGACCAATTTCTAACTCACCGTCCTTCTCAGACTTCGTGTTTCATTGATTTTATTTGCTCGAGGACGAGCAAAGATTTAAGTCTGGGGGGATTTGATGGCTCGGATTTTATCTGGATTTTATACGATTATGCCTTTGGTTTCTAAACGGTTTCCACACATTCTTAGGCATTTTTAGAGTCATTCTAGGGTTTCGGGACTATCTCTTGACTTTGGCAGAACCCCGAGGGCATAACGCACAAATTCGGCGAGAAACGGAGAAAACAAGCGTTTGGTCCGCCGCTGACCCGAATGCACTCCGGCGGACCAAGTCTGCCCAGCACATCGAGTCGCACCGAGGAGAGGAGATGAGGAAGAAAATGAAGAACTCTTCCGGTCCGGAGCTGACCACGTCTGGTCAGACCCGGACCAGCAGAAGCATCCCCAGTCCACCTGCACGCTCCGTCCGTCGAGCTGACCAAGAAAAATCAACATCTGGTCCGGAGCTGACCTACCCAGGTCCGCCGGACCAGACCGCCTTAGCCACTCCCCAGTCCGCCAGTCTCTCGCCTAGTCAGCCGCGGGAACCCTCTGAAGACCTGGTCCGGAGCTGACCAGTTTTGGTCAGCCGGACCAGGAGCAGTTTTTGCGTCGCGGTCCGGCTTCATTTTTACGTCCGGTTCGCCGGACCAAGATTTGGTCCGGCGGACCGCGTGACCTAGAAACAAGTTAAGTCCGATTTTTCGGACTTTTGGGGAGAGCTCGATTTGGGAAAGCAAAGGAGGCGATTTTCTCTCCTCCAAAAGACCTAGGGTCGAATTCTTGAGGGAGGAACATGGAGATTTGCCTTGGATTGAAGATTGAAGACATCATTGAGCATCTCTTTCC
>NW_010965198.1:154009-156566 GCF_000463585.1 Tarenaya hassleriana
CACATCCCGCATGTTGGTGAACCCCGAAATCCATAACCCTTGGCCAATCGATTATCTCCTCTTGAATTATTGCTTGCTTTGATTTTATTTCTCTCATTTAATTTTCTGCAACTTTGAAAACCACCAAAGACAATTCTCCAACTTTATTTTTACCATTTTCCTAGTTTTAGTCGATTCCTAGCTTAACCGCTTAAGTCCTTGTGTTCGACCCCGGTACTACGACATCCGTATACTTGCGGATTAGTTGTGTTTCGGGTTACAAATTTAAGACTCGTCACGCAAGTGATCAACGATTTCTGAATACAAATTCAATATCGTGATTCTCGCATGCTTAGCATATACCCATACATGCGAATACGGTCCCGACACCCCCGGTCATCTTAGATTGCTAGCCTACTCGTCTTTATTGCTTTATTTCCTTATTTTCTATTCTTTCCATATACTTCCACCATCACTTCTACTCGCTTGCTTTGATTTAGTTTCGTTTAGGATTTAGATTTAGCAACCGGTCCTTGTGTTCGACCCCGTGTTACGATGATCCGTATCCTTGCGGTGAGTTGTGAATCGGGTTATAGATTTTAGACTCGATACACACGTATCAACGTGTAGAGGGCAAGGTATTCTTCCTGCCTACAGTGATCAGACGCGTTCTTCGATTGATACAGGCCCCGGATCGATTGAGGTAAGCGTTCTAACGTTTCTACAAGATCATGCATGATAGGTTTTAGGGTTTCATCAAAATTTTTGTTTTTCATCCGCTGCGCAAACTCTAGAACTGATCTCTTAGGAATTAGATTCGCTCTAGAGATCCCAGGAAAACCCAACAATCTGGTTATCGACAAGCTTCAAGTGGGCGTCGGTCTCTTGTTGATGTTCACGCATCTTGGTGCGAATAGCTTCTTGACCCTGCATAAGCTGTGCGAACATAGACTTAAGATCGAGGTCAAATCTACTTGTTGTAAAGACGGAGACAGAGCGTAATTTTGCTGAGATTGAAGAGGTGTTGGGTAGTGTTGAATGGCCTGATTCTGATGTTGTAGGGGATCTCGGGGTCGAGGTTGATGTCCTTGAGAAAGACCCTGATTAGCCGAACCACCAAAATTTCTGTGGGAAGTATTCAAGACGTTGGAAGAATTCTTGTACGAGAAGTTTGGATGATTCTTCCACCCCGGATTGTACACATTCGAGTACAGGTTGTTATCTACGTAGTAGACATTTTCAATCATGTACCCGTTGGCTGATGTGTCTAAGTCTGAGATCTGATGAGCATTCTCAACCTGCATTTTACGTTTTCCCAATTCTGCACGTAATGCCTGAATTTCAGATAGACTTTCCTTACCTGCACGACTGTCTTTGAGGCTAACGTTTCTGATAAACTCGTGAGAGAGAGCACACTCGTTGACCATCTTGTTGATCTGTTGCTCTATGAAGTCGAATGACTTTTCGTTGAGGCTTCCTCCACATGCTACTCGAATAAGAACCCGAGTGTCCTCCTTTAATCCCTGCAATAAAGTGGAAATAAGGTACCTTTTATCCCATCCATGGTGAGGACATGTTCTCTGGTATCCTTGAAAGCGATCCCAAGCTTTCCGTAAGGATTCATCAGGTTCCTGCAAAAATGAGTTAATCTGTTGTTTCGCGAGCTGAGTCTTGCTAGCGGGGAAGAACCGCGGCATGAACTTCTCTTGCATCTGTTCCCATGAGAATATGGAATCTGGAGATAGTGTGTAGAGCCATTCTAGAGTAGTATCCATTAAGGAGAATGGAAAGGCCATGAGCATGAGAGACTCATCGGTAACTCCGCGGACTGTCCTCACCGACTGGCATAGTAGCTTGAATCGAGTCAAGTGAGGGATTGGGTCTTCATTAGGTTTGCCCCTGAAAGCCGATGAGCTCAACATATGGATGAATGCCGGTTGAAACTCAAAATTGTTACGGTCGATGTTAGGCCGGCGAATGCATGAAAGCTGCTGAATGTACTTAGGCTGAAGGTATGCCCCATAAGTGTCATTGTTGTTCTCAGCAACTATAGCACGTTCCTCCATCTTTCTTTGCTGTCGTTTCTTCTTTCAATTGCGCTTAGAGGACTTCTCGATTTCAGAGTGAAGAGGTACTAGGTTGTCAGGCCCAGAACTCCTGGTCATACACCGGAAACCTGCACACCAGAAAGTAGAACAAACACAAAGAATAGATCAAGAAATCGAGGGAAAAGAAAAAGAAAAGAAAAGAAAAAAAATCTAGATTCAAAGGAATCTTTATCCAAACGCTTAACTACTCCCCGGCAACGGCGCCAAAGACTTGATAACGCAGATCTAGATATAGAAATAATGCTCAAGTGATAAAAACCTAGATACAACGAATACCGCAAGGATACGGATCAACTGTAGTACCAGGGTCAAACACAGAGAATAGTTAACTCTAGGAACAAGACTCAACTAAGAATTAGATCAGGAAATATGGAACGAAGTATGTGAATATCGAAAATAAAACAATAAACTAACTAAGTAAAATCAAATAGATAAACCACCGTAGCTTCGGGATAACCTTAATGCGCAGA
>NW_010965198.1:156915-178066 GCF_000463585.1 Tarenaya hassleriana
TATCGAATTCTAATTGTGGATCTCAAGTTCTAATATCAGATTTGGCTCTCTCAAGTCCTAAATCCACTATCCAATAATTTAACCTATCGATCTCTCAACCTAATAGATTAAAATATCAAATGCATTAACGATCACTATCACAGTTCCTAAACCGATTAACCTATCTTTCAATAGTCTTAATCAATTCATTCAATGAATTCTTTCCGAATCTAATTCCAACTCTCGTTGTCAATCAGAATCTAAGATCAATCAATCAACTGGCCAAGAAGATCAAAAGCAATAAACTCAATTCAATCAAACCGATGAGTATCGATAACGTAGTCTCGGAAAATAAAAACCAAACAAATCCATACAAGGTTAAATCCCTAGCTACAATGAAACGACTACTCGCAACCCATAACAACAAACGAGTTCAAATCAATAAAGAGAAACATAGAAACAGATAAAGAAGACTCGCAACGATCTCTCGATCTCTGCTCCCGGAAAACTCTGTCTTGATTCTCTCTCGAGTTCTCTAGCTTCTGTTGTGATCTCTCGATGATTTCTGAAGCCCAAGACATCCTTTATTTATTTTCTTGGCAGTTGGGCTTCTTCCTTTGCTGAAAACGGAAGTTAAGATGCAAAATAGGAAGTTTTTCCGTAATGCAACACGGCCGTATCGAATGTGATGTCGATCTAGGGGGTTGATCTAATCTTGTTTTATTTCCTAGATTCAACTACCGCAAGTGTACAGGTCAATCGTAGTATCTAGGGTCGAACACAGGGACACATGGACATTAACGATAACAATTATGGATCTTACTCGATTTTCGGTCGGGGCGATAAATTGGTTGGTGATGACGACTAAACTTAAATACGAATGAAAACAAATACAAATAGCAGTTTTAACACAATTCAATTAAAATATTGTAGGTGTCGGGATTTTTCGGGTTATGTAAGAATCGACTCTAAGGATATATCTCAACAACTTTGGTCACGGTTTATGGAATTCAAGTCCGGTTTTACAGAGATTTGCTCTCTCGAGCCTCACCTCATTTCTCGGGAGTTTAAGTCTACCGACCCCTCGGTTCCAAAACGATTCAACCATCTCTCGATGCGGAGATCATTTAACCGAATGAATAATTTCAGAATTTAAATTTCATATTTATATCCAATTTAAATTCTAAGATTAACAAATCATATGGCCAGCATAATTCATAGCATTTAAAATCTATTCATTCAATCGAAACCGTAAAATCAAAGTCTCAAGATAATTTAAACACGTGATTCATGCATAACCCTTATTATCCCAAACCTACAATTAAAAACTTACTCACGAAACATGATGGAAATGATAATAATAAAATTCAAACGAGGGTTCATTGACGGAAATAGAGCAGGGAAAGAAAAATGGCTTAGTTAATTGCAGCGTCGGATCTTCCTCTTTGCTCTCGGTCTGACTCTCTCTCTGGGTGAATTTTCTATGCTTCTCTGTCTCTCTTTTTCTCTGGAATTCTGCGTGTCTCCTCGGTTCGTTGATTGCTCCTCTTTTAAAGAGATATCGATGAGTGTGCGTCACTTTCAATGCATTTGGTCTGTCGTCCGAGTGCATTTTTATTTCGAATCCATCGGATTTGTCTCTGTCGCGTGCTTGATTTCTGGAAAAGTTGTCGGACAAGCAACAATTGGAGGCGGCTTAATTATAATCACGCGACCGTTTGTCTTTTTCCTATGATTGCCAGCACTCCTTCTAATCTATTATTATTTAATTACGTATTCATATACTTTATATATATATATATATATACACGTTATATAGACATATAACTATTTATATATACAAACATATAAATAGTATAATATATAGTAAGATATATATTATAAATATGTTATGTATTTACATATATTAATATGCACACTGGCTCGTTATTATATGTGTATATATACAATCTATATAGGTTATATTATTATGTATATATGAATAGTATTTTATATATGTATATAACACGTGTAAGCATATCTATTAATATACAGTCATACTATATCATATATATACATGTTTATATACTTAAATGCATGTACACGCACATATATCTATATTATATATATATATATATATATCTATATTAAAGTTTACATATATAAACACACACATTAATTATATGCAGTCATACTATATCATATATATACATGTTTATATACTTAAATGCATGTACACGCACATATATCTATATTATATATATATATATATATATCTATATTAAAGTTTACATATATAAACACACACATTAATTATATGCATAGATAAATATACCGCATGCATATATACATATACGTATATTTATATATATTTGTATAATATATATACTATATATATTCAACGGATAATATATATATAGATTATACACACGTATACACATGAATATATTTGCTTCCGTATTTACTCGTTTTTATCCGATTTCCTTGAGGATGCAACGTTTATATTTGAATCTCCATTCTTCCTGCAAAATATCGAAAACATCGAAATCGGTGTAAAACTATACAAAATAACATCTATAAATATTAAATCTCATGAAATATAATATATTTCTTATACACAAGTATATCAATATATACATATCATCAGAATACAACACGGTCCGTGTCAATTCTCTGTTAAAAATCTGCACTTTAGACATGGGCTGAACACGGGTGAGTTTGAATCAACACGGTCGTGTCGAATGACAACACGGTCTGTGTCAATTCTCTGAGCAAATCTTCACTTTTTTCAACACGAACACGACACGGCCGTGTTAATGCAACACGGTCCGTGTCGATTCTTCAACTCGAACATACTTGAAAGATTTGCTCATAACTTTCTGCTCCAATGTCGGATTTGCGCGAACTTGGTGTCTATGCGTAGATATTGAAACGACTTTCCAATGATGTTGAAAACGCATGATTTGGACTTGTAGAGTGAAAGTTATTGCACTTGCAAGATCTGACTTTTTAGGTTTCATGTTTTTCCCCGGAACAACTCCAAATGTTCCCGTTTCGTCTGTGATGTTCCGTAGTTTATGTTTTCCACTTCTTTTGCTCTCTTTTATGCATGAATACTTGTTTTAGCACCAAAGAAAACAACCAAACAATATCGAGATCAAATGTGCTCTAGAATGCCTATAAATATGCAAAACCGAGTAAAATACACTAGACATCCTATACCAAAATATCACCAAAATACATGTTATCATCCTCCTAAACCCAATCCAAACCTGGTTAAGAAACTCTGAAACAGGTAGAAGACGCCACAAACACGGGGTGGTGAACGTGTTTGATAAGTCAAACGAGATACTAGCGACTTAATCTCAAAGCCTGAAACCAGCACTCAAGAACAAGGAAGAATATCTCTTCTTTATTAGAAAACTCAAAAAACAACCAACTTTAATGTAAAAGAAAACAAATATTACCTTAAATAGGTCAAACAAACCCTAAAACAAAACAATAAAAACAAAAACCCTAAAAATTGTCCAAAACTACGTAGTTTTAAAATAAAACTCGTAAAAGTGACTCGGGACGAGTTACATTTAACTCGCTCCGTGTTAAGTCTCTGATGAACTGGCGCGGTCTGGATTAGAGCTGAAACGGGTTGTGTTGGATTTCTGTAAAACTAGCGCGGGCCGTATCAGATTTTTGAGCAAAACTTTCTTTCTCCCGTTTGTATCTCGGACTGATCATATTATCCCTTCCTCTTGAAAAGGATTTGCCCTCAAATCAAACCCATCACAATCAAATCTCTTTGTATACGACCAATGAAGATAGCAAAGCATCATATCCCTCTGTCTGGTCATATCACCTGGCTCCTCTCTCTCCTTTTTTTATGTGACTCTCGATTATAGCTCTTCAAATTAGAAAAGCCCTTCTTGATCCTGCTAATCTTGAGTGGTTGATTTTCCCACATGTGTTTCTCCCCTCGAATTCAAGTAACTCGCGATTTGTCTGAACCGCAAGCACTCTAAGCTCCTCGAAAGCATTCTCTCCAAAAATAAAATCCACATGCACTATACCCTGATCGATGTGAGGTATAACACACGGTATGTCTGCAACTTCGCCATTACCCAAGCCTTCAACGTCGCCCTTGGGGATTTCCTAATTTTCCTTCGTAGGTTCTGCCGTATCTGTACTCTCGGGCTCAAAATCATGCTCTCTTTGTATAAAGACCACTAGCTCTTCACTTCCATCACTGGTGACCACTATACACTCGACCGCCTCGAGCATCTCAACCACATGCATTGTCTCACTCACATCAACTGTCTCATCTACATAATGCATTCCACAAGGTGTAGGATGTACTATCGTGGCCTTTCTTGCTGCTTACCACTGTCTCTACTAAACATGTATCAATGACAGAAGAAGTTATAGATCTAGCCAAGGTAGTACCTCGCATACCGAACATGGGTGGTTCAGGTGTTGCACTCTAACTGACAACACGCATGAACTCTTTGACTCCTCTATGTAGATGGACTGTCGCGGTAAAACTCCCTTCCTCTTGAGCCATCGCTCTACTCGAATAGCGTAAAAATATACCTCCCCAAACTCGAGATAGGTGTAAGGCTCCATGTGCACTCGAATGGCCGGATCTAACCCGTTGATGAATCTGTCATCGCAATATTCCTCCACACTCCGATTCCTTTGCACCAAACTACATAGCTTCTGGCAAGCTCTATACCGCTCCTCCTTCCATCGGTGTGGCACAACAGGGTTGCCATGCTTTCGTCTCAAATCACTTCGGTTGGTGTTCCACATGTCACACTCACAAGAACCTCACACCTCTCATAAGTGTTTCCTGAAATATATATATATATTTTTCTTTTCTCTTTTTTTCATTTTTTTTATTTTTTTTTTCAAAACACAATCAACGAAACTAGAAACAAAAATCAGATCCAACGGAAATACTAAAAGAATAGGATATCAAAACAAAGACAAAAACTAATAGAACAAACCCTAATTTGAGAACCGGGCTCTGATACCAAATGATACGATCCTGGACTCGAAAGTTCTCAAATAAGGGTAAAAGGATAATCGTGGATGTTACCAAAGCTAGCCCCTTAACAACTCGTGAATCAAACCTAGGAGTAGTCTCAATCCCTGAGGTCCTCCTAAACCCAATCCAAACCTGGTTAAGAAACTCTGAAACAGGTAGAAGACGCCACAATGGTGAACGTGTTTAATAAGTCAAACGAGATACTAGCGACTTAACCAGCACTCAAGAACAGTGAAGAATCTCTCTCTTATATTAGAAAACTCAAAAAACAACCAACTTTAATGTAAAAGAAAACAAATAAGACCTTAAATAGGTCAAACAAACCCTAAAATAAAACAATAAAAACCAAAACCCTAAAAAGTGCCCAAAACTACGAGTTTTATTTAGTGACTCGAGTCGAGTTACATTTAACTCGGTCCGTGTTAAGTCTCTGATGAAAAATCTGCGTATCGTGGTGAGGTTGAGTTCCATATTGAATTCTTAATGATTCCTACACCTTAAATAAGGTAGAGTATAGCAGAATACTTTTGACATAAAGTTCGGTAGATAAGATCACCTATATAAGTGAGGAGTTATGATGGCCGCTCCTATAAGAAAAAAAAACACTTATGAATCCAAGATATGGTCCATGGCCGAAAGGACAACAACATGAGAACAAAAATGAAAGTTAGAAATATTATTGTGTGAATAGTGGTTGTTTTGGTATATGTTATAAAACTGGAGGGTTCAAGGCATCATGTCCACCAACTGGTTAATATGTCCGACAATATTTCACTAAGGAAGGTTCAAGGCAAAAAACTATCATCCTGATGCAATAATAATTCATCGGAACTCTTTGGAATAAACAGTTTTTATGCATTCATTAATTTTCATTCATGTGGAGGATTGTTAGAAAAATGTTATTAATTTCTTAAAACCAATTTGTGGTGAATGAGAAATTAATTTTAAAATGTGGTTATACAAAATAAATATAAAAATGTGGAGGAAGAACATTTGTCCCGCATTGAAAAAATGACAAGCACAAAGAAGGAAGCTTCCTTATATTTATGTTTGTCCCACATCTAAAGTTTTGGCCAAGAGGAAGGAAAGAGCTTCCTTATAAAAAGAGCTCCCCTTGAGTCAATAATATTCAAGCTCAAGGTTGACTAAAGCTAAAAATGATTGGTCCCACTTCTTCCTTTTGGGAGAAAACGAGCAAAGTTCCCCGAGCGGAACGTTTAAACTTTGGATTGAAAGTTCCACTCGGGACTATTCAATTCAGAGAAAAACGTTTCGATGTGGGATTTAAAATTTAAAGTTGTGCATCGATGTGGGACGGTTGGGCTCCGAACCAATGCGTTCTTGACGAAACGTTTCCTTTTGGAACGATTCGGAAAGAACGGCTGGTTGAAAGGGTGGAACGTCTTCCTTCACATGTTTTCGTAGCAACCCCCGAATATTATAAATAGGGTGTCCATAGGATCATTTTCAGCATCCCATTTTTTCTGAGTGTATTCTTCCTTTCAAAAAGAAATAATCTCAAATCTTTTCTCTAAAGAGTTCCGAACTTTTGTAGTTCGTTGGATTCTCTAAAGCAGGTGGTGCTTTTGTAGAATCGTAAGTCGTTGTATCTTGGAGACGATTGTCATAAACCGTAACCACTTGATAACGGGGCAATTTCGTCTTGAGGAGATTGTGTCTAACACAAGCCTCGACTTAACCCACTTCAAAAATTTTCTTTTCTTTTGGAAATTATATCTGAATTTCTGAATCCCACATCCGGGATTCAACAAGTTACATTTAACTCGGTCCGTGTTAAGTCTCTGATGAACTGGCGTGGTCTGGATTAGAGCTGAAACAGGTCGTGTTGGATTTCTGTAAAATTGGCGCAGGCCGTGTCAGATCTGGCGCAGGCCATGTTAGATTTCTGAGCAAAACTTTCTTTCTCCGTTTGTAAGTCAAGACCGCTCACATTATATATACTCTAGATATAACAATATAACTATAATATATATTTTAAACAATAAAATTTGAAAAACATACCTCAATTTTTTTATAAAACTTTTTAAAATGAGTTATGAAAAAAAAAGAGTAAGAATCTTATCTTTACATAGACATAAGTATAGTGTATTTTTAAAATAATGAATATTTTTGCCTTTATAATAATTTATATAATTATTTTTTTAATAACAAATAAAAAAGTCTAATGACAATTGAGATTTTTTTTATATACAAAAAACTGGAATTTTTGAAGAAAATGGTTTACCGAATTTTTTAAAAAAAGTAAAATAATAAAATCTTGATCGGAGATTTTTTGAATTTTTAATTCAAAAAACTTCCTATAGTCGACGCCTAAGATAACAACATTGGGAAAAATATTTCCAACATGAGTTACTCGGGATTGTGGTCGGAGGTTACAATGAGAGGATGTGATGCCGCAACATTTTATCAATTCTGATGCATAATGTCGCTGACGTCGTTGATTTAGTTGGAAGGTTCTGTAGTTTCTTTCCCGGCAAACAGAATACAAGATGGTTTGAAGAAGCATCCTTGCAATGATGGTTTGATGTCTAGACATGTCATGATTCGGATTGGTAAACCATGTAGTGCATTCCTGAAGGCTCGGGGGGAGGATGGCGTCAGATACGCGACGCAAAATGATTCCAGACCTTAGCACTATAGCTGCAACCAAAGAAACAGATGATGATGAGATCATCTGCCACGTCCACATCGTACGACCAGAGATGGTTTATCTCTTTGAGTAGGTATTTAGGCAAAACAAGAGTGAGGAATTTGTTCGCCCAATGATCAATCTTCTTGTCAATTTTGTCTATCAACAGAGAGTAGTCAGATCTAGAAAGCTTCCAAGGACTCAGAGGGGGACCAAAGTAGTGTACCGAGAGGGAGCCAAGGACTTGGGCGGCACGAGGGGTGGGGAAAGCGCCTAGAAATTTTCTTTACCATCTGCTATTAAGCATTCGCTTAGGCGAGGAGGGTTGAGGTGAGGGCTCAGCCAGCATGAGGGGTAGGGTGTCGAGGAGATGAGGGGTGGTTTGGGTTATTTTTTGGAGGAGTGGGAAAGGTGAGAGAGTCGGGGTTAGTGGCCTCTCTCTACGTAAGGGCTGTTGCTCAGGGCACCCGAACCAAAACGTCTGGGATTACATGTGACCTCGTATCCATTGGGTCGGATACCTTAACTTGAATACCATCAAGATAATATTCGGGTATTCGTGGTCTCCAAACAAGAATATTTTAAACTCCCATATCCATATTCAAATTCATCATCCAAATCAATTAAAAATAAATTTGTATAAAACAATCTATGCATAATTCATAAAAATTCATCCTAAATCTGCCCAACAATTAGTATTTATAACCGTTAAAACCAATTGGCATAATGCAATATCTAAAAGTCACTATTTTATATTGAATATACGTATCTCTTAAATGTGAGCTAAAAAAAGTAAGTTTTGTATCCATGTTCAATGAGGAATTATAAAGGGTATAAATACAATGATATTTTCGCAAATATCTTTAAATTTAAAGAGTAAAAGAGTAATTTTGTATTATCCCAGATTTTCACGGGCACTGAGAATGATCTCGTATCCGGATCTGAAATTTCAGATTTCCCAAATTATCACTTGACGGCTGAAATAATCGATATGCAGATGGTGTCGAATCGATAGCCGAAATTCAGTTTTATTGGCCAACCCTGTTTCTTCCCAGTAAGATTGGCGTGTGTGTGAGAATAAATCCTTGAAATGGATAATAATGATAATAATAATAATAGTTTGACAAAAAAAAATAATAATAATATAATATATAAACTTTTTTTTTTTTTTGTAAAATGGTTTAAACTTTTGTTCACCTTACAAAATGGTATAATTACATTATATTTTAGAATTTGTGTTTGGTGGAAGAGCATTTAAAGAGACCAAAGACTCGACCATTAATTTGGGGTGGTCCCCGAAAGCTTGGCCACAATGCATATGAAAACTATCACTAATTAATTCACTTGCATACATATACCCAACGAGTTTTGCATTGCTTTTGCATATATGCTATGTCTATTTCCGGCAACGTGAAGAATATGATAAACTAAAAGTCATGGGACAGCTTTCATATAATTTTGTAGAAGTCGCTAAGCTTACGGCTTCGTAGTTCGTCATAATTCTTATGGGTCCAACGCTGTACATGCAGAAAAAAAAAGTCTTTTTTTTTATGATGTTACATATGTTTTTGGTCAAAATATGATGTAACATGTTAGATTCAATTATTATTTCATTACATTAGTATGCATGCAAGAGTGAACAAAAACATTATTGTAGCACTTGTCCGTCCTTTATTCTATGCTCATTATTGCCACACCAACACAATATAAAGAAGACCAAGGTCTTCATTCTCCTCAAGCTCATCTCTCTCTCTCTCTCTCTCTCTCTCTCTCAACATATGGATATCTTTGAGGCTGCATGAGAATGGCATCTACGGAGACGATGCATGTGGTATGGGAGGATGTGATGGTGATGATACCGAACTTCGGAGAAGGTCCAACGAGGAGGTTGCTTAATGGATTGAACGGTTTTGCAGAGCCAAGTAGGATCTTGGCCATCATGGGCCCTTCTGGCTCCGGTAAATCTACGCTTCTTGATGCATTGGCAGGTCCAAATCTCTCTCTCTCTCTATATCTCTCTCTCTCATGAGGCTATGCGAAAGGTTCAACTTGTATTTGCTAAATCTACACACTTCTTGATGCATTGGACTCTCTCTCTCTCTCTCTCTCATATTTCCTCTTCATGCATCGGATGAGAACCCTTTTTTATATGGATCTATAAATTTGAATTTTAAATGATAATATGCACGATAGGGCGTGTACAAATAGTTACATTCATTTCTTAATTATATACGATTATGCATAACTGCTACTTCTAATTATGTACAAGGGACCTCTACTAAAAAGTTCATAGGTTTAAGTTTGAAACTTCAAAAAAAAAAAAAAAAAAAAAAAAAAATAAAAAAAAAAAAAAAAAAAAAACTGGATTTGGTGGTAACTTTGCATTAGATCTATGAAAACGCCGGCCCTAGACCCTTTTTGGGTAAATAGGTCTAAAATTTTTACATAAATTATGAAAATATTTTTTTGCCAGTAATTATACGTAGTATTTTGCATGTCTCAAAAGTATTTGGGATAAATTTTAGATATCAGTATAAATTATTTTTATATGTTTAAATTTTTGAACCAAAATTATATTTTCATTTAACGGATCCATTCCACCGTGCTCATATATATATATATATATATATATATGTGTGTGTGTGTGTGTGTATAAGTTTGTGTGGTGCTCTTCTTATACGTAATTATAATTGTACGTTCTTATCAGGACAATTAATATTTCTATTTAAAAACATTGGAAATATTTTCAACAAATCAAAATCCATAAGTCCTATATATATATATATATATATAACAGAAACTAGAATTAAAATTAAAAGTGTTGACAATGGTTGACAGAATTTCGGGGGAGTATTATGTCCAACAATATCATGACCTAAAAAAAACAATATCATGGCCTTGTTTTGAAGAATAAAAGAAGTACAGAAAAAAATAATAATAAGCATTTACTAGGGTTCCTCTGCACTGCTGTAAATTTGACCTAACCCATTTATGAGTAGGAGCCCCGAATTAAATTGGAGTCCAACCACATTCAAATATATATGTGTGTGTGTACCCTTTTGTATGATATACACATGTATAAGTACATGATGTGATGGGGATATCGTCTTCGTACGAGGATATTTGTATGCCCATGCTTTTGTATATTGTCTCTTTCTTCTTCTTTTTCCTTGAATAATTAATATCCTGGTTATGCTTTTTCCTTTCCATTTATAAATTTGATTGCTCATTCTTGTTTTATTTATTTATTTAATCGGATCAACCGGTTGCGAGCAATAACTTTAATTTTTAGTTTATTTAATTTTACAAAATTATTAAACTATTTTTATTTAGTTTGATTACGTTTTTTGCCTCTTTTTTTTTCCTATAACGGTTTCTACTAGGGGTGAACATTCGGTTCGGTTATTTTGGTTATTAGTCGAACCAAATCGAATGAAGATATTTCGGTTATTAACGGAATTGAATCGAATAACCGATTGGTATTATGATTTTTTAAAATTCGAAATAACCGAATCAAACCGATTAAAATTTAATAACCGTTTGATTATAAATTTTCAAAACCTGAAATAATCGAACCCGAACCAAACCATAATACCTCTCCATTTATATATATTTATATACATATATTTATTTCTAATTTTATCATTGTTTTATTATTTTGTAACTTATTTCATCATTGTTTTATTAATTTTAAAATTTGGATGATTTAAACATTTGAAAAGGAGAAGATTTATTTATGTAATATTTTTATTTGTTTTTGTTTTTATGTCAAAAATTGAATTTAAAATTTTATTGTTTTATATGTTAAAATAGTCATTATAATATTTTATATTATATTTTATTTTAATATTTTTTTAATATTATAAACAAATTTAATGGAACTATTGTTTGGTTCTAGTTTTAATTAGACAAAATCGATTCGAACTGAATCGAATAGAATTAACTAATCGTTTGGCTAGTTTCGATTTATTTTCGACCCACAACATTTAACAATAAAAAATATAAATATAATCTCCAAAGTCCTCTTATAATCAACCATTAAGTGTTTGTACCACTAATCAAAACTTAAATTATGCAAACCAATCACTGACTATATACACACACACGTGGGATGTATTTACAGGAAGATTAGCTGGAAACGTCGTTATGAGCGGAAAAGTTCTTGTCAATGGGAAAAAGGCAAGGCTTGACTTCGGCGCTGCTGCTGTAAGCAAAATCTATTTCTCTATCTACTTTACGCTCAAATTCTATGGATAATTGTACAGCTGTAAACCCTAGAACCTTGAAGAAGATAACCTCTGTTTCGAGAGCACGAAGAGCATCCTCCTCTGTTTCTTTTTCAGAAATAACAAAAACCCTAAACCCCAAAACTTGAAGACTCATTTTGTATTGGTGTGAAACTTCAGGCTTATGTAACACAAGAAGATGTCTTGCTAGGAACTCTAACAGTGAGAGAAACCCTAGCTTACTCTGCCCATCTCAGGCTCCCATCGACACTCACCAACCGAGAAATCTATGGCGTTGTCGAAGCAAAAATCACAGAGATGGGTCTGGAGGATTGCTCCGATCATGTCATCGGGAACTGGCACTTGCGTGGAATAAGCGGCGGAGAGAGGAAACGCCTCAGCATCGCCCTCGAGATCCTCACGGAGCCCAGTCTCCTCTTTCTAGACGAACCCACAAGTGGACTGGACAGCGCCTCCGCTTTCTTCGTGGTTCAGATTCTCAGGAACATCGCCGGCAATGGAAGAACCGTGATTTCCTCCATCCATCAGCCGAGCAGCGAGGTTTTTGCCGCCTTTGATGATCTGCTCCTCTTGTCTCGGGGAGAGACCGTTTACTTTGGGGAAGCGAAATCTGCCTCTAAGGTAGTAATAGTCTACAGAAGCCACAAGATCATACCAGAGTTAATGGATTTCACAATCGTAATGGCTTTCCATTTGTGCTGTTTCGGCCTTTCAGTTCTTTGGCGAAGCGGGTTTCCCATGCCCAAGCAGAAGAAACCCATCTGACCACTTCCTCCGGTGCGTGAATTCTGACTTTGACGATGTCACAGCAACTTTGGCTGAATCTCGCAGGATGCATGTGAGTAGTCTTCTGCAGCATTCTTGTGAAACTCGAAACCCGTTAGAACCACTCGAGGATCTACCGACATCAGAAATCAGGGCAACACTTGTCAGAAAATTCAGATGTTCAGAATATGCAGCGGCTGCAAGAGCAAAAATGCAAGAGGTTTTATCAATTGTAAGCCTTTCCCATCCCCAATACCTTTCTATTGCAGTTATTACATAGAAACCAAGGCATACCACAATCATCTGCACTTAAATCTTGTGTAGCAGAAAGGGCTTGTTACTGAAAGGAAACGAGGGTGCCAAGCAAAATGGTGGAAACAACTCAGGACACTTACTCACCGGTCTTTCATAAACATGTCTAGAGATTTGGGGTACTACTGGATACGGATTGTTGTCTATATAGTACTGTCTGTTTCTGTTGGTTCGGTTTTTTTCAATGTCGGAAAAAGCCACAAGGATGTCTTTGCTCGTGGAGCTTGTGGCGCGTTCATGGCGGGTTTCATGACATTCATGTCAATAGGAGGTTTCCAATCTTTCATCGAAGAAATGAAGGTAACAAACTAAATCTAGCATCACTTTCTATTGCCTTCTATATATCTATCTAATGTATGACAATCCTAAAACCAGGTATTTTCTCGAGAAAGGCTCAACGGGCATTACGGGGTTGCGGTGTACACACTGTCCAATTTCTTATCCTCGTTGCCCTATATATTCCTAATGTGTGTTTCTACCACCTCCATCACATACTACATGGTGAAATTCCAATCTGGGATTTCTCATTTCGCTTTCTTGTGTCTCGACCTCATCGGTGGAATAGCTGTTGTGGAGAGTTGCATGATGATGATAGCTTCAGTGGTTCCTAGCTTCTTAATGGGAGTGATGGTCGGAGCTGGGTACATAGTAAGAACATTCTTTTTCCCCTAAAAGCTTTTTAAAATATTTCTCTAACACCAAAAAAGAAAAAAAAACGAAAGCTCACTAAAATTCTATATGCCATAGGGTGTTATGCTGATAAGCTCGGGTTTTTTCCGACCATTCCCGGACTTACCAAAGGTGTTCTGGCGCTACCCAGTGTCCTATGTAAACTATGGGGCATGGGCTCTACAGGTATCGATGCCAAAAACCTCACTCTAAGGTGCAAAATATATTGCCAATTCTTACTTGGGCATATGTGAAAAATGAAGGGAGCATTCAAGAATGACATGATAGGGATGGAATTTGATTCTCCATTACCATTGGGGCCGAAAATGAAAGGGGAGCACATCTTAAAAACCAGACTGGGGATTAACCCCGAGCGTTCAAAGTGGTTGGACTTGGCAGCCGTAGCGATGATCCTACTCGTGTATAGGCTTCTCTTCTTTGCCATACTCAAGTTCAAGGAAAAGGTTTTCCCGTTGGTTCACACTCTGTACACGAGGAAGACCCTGACCCACATCCGGAAAAGGCCCTCTTTCAGAAAAATGGCACCCTTCCCTTCCAAGAGGCATCAGGTTCCCCATGCCCTTTCTTCTCAAGAAGGACTTAACTCTCCACTACGATAGATTTGTTGATGAAGTTAATGCAGGAAAAAACAAAGCTGACCAAGTTGAGACAGGTACGGATGAAGACAAGAAGTTGAAGAAGAAGTTATGTTGCAGTTATATTTGTAACGGTTGGGTTGGTTATTATTGTTGTCCCATAAATACAAGTATTGAGTAGAAGGGGGCATTTTAAAAAATGACTTTAATTGTCATTTGTTTCAATGGTGACCTTATAATTTTGATAATTCTAATTTTGTCATTCAATATAATAATTATATTTTATTATTATTTTATTCATAGGATTTTAATTCATTTTCGAAAAAACTTAATATCTCTTTTATTTTTTTAACGTTTTTTCCAAAAAAAGAAGCTATGATCTTTCATAATTATCTTTTGATAACCGTTTTATGAAGTATTCAACTTTTATTTCTTTTATTGTAATCAATTTATTTAATTATGTAATTATATTATTAATTTGTTCTTTTTCTATCATATATTATATACCTCTTACACTACTTTCTGTTTCTAAATATTGTATTCGTGTGTTTAATAATTCAATATTTTTCTTATATATTTTTTCCATTCTATTCGTTAGGATTTTCTATGATATCTCTTTTAATTTCTCTTACTGCATAAAATATTGAGCTAATCATTTTTATTCTTCGATTTTCTTCATTAAGTTCATGTCGTTCAATTGTTCCATAAGTTCGTCCTCTAAATATACTTTCTATTATCTCAACTAATAATTGTTCAAGATGGTTTTCTTTCAAGATTTAATAGGGATAGTTTTTCGATAAAATCTTCGTTGAAATTCATTTTGTAAAGTTGTTGATTTGTGATATTGTTTTTCGTAATTTAGAGTAGTCTTCCTGGTTTTCTTCTGATTGCTTAGTGTTAACTAATAAAGATGGTGATTCTTGTATACTTAATCTTGGGTTAAGTCGTAACAATGATTTCCATCCTGGTTCTATTGTCGTTAATGTTCTTTTTAGATAAATTACTGGTTTAAATAAAACATCTATTTCTATAATATCTTTGTTTCTAAAATTTAAACTGTGATGACTATTTATTAATGCGTAGTTAATCTGATAGGTTATAGAAAAAAGGTGATTTCCTTTTTTCTTCGGCTATAATACTTTCTTTATAATCGGTTAATCTGTCATCTCTAATTTGAAAGGTAATCGGGGAATCGATACCTTCCTTGAATGTTGATTTTATAATTATTTGAATAGTACTACAATATATGTAAGTTATTTGCTTTCTTTGTTTTTCGGGACAATTTTTTAGTCTTTCTAAGATTTGTTCTTTGTTAATAATTGGTAGAATGAGTTCTCCTGTAGTTTGTTCAATTGGTACTGTGTTTCTCCTACCATGATTCCGAACTTTATTATGTTTTTTCTTGGAAAAAAATCCAAAAAAAAACACTGAACTTTACAATTTTGACCAAAAAAATACTGAATTTTTTATTTTATCAAATAAACATTAAACTTTTTAAGTTTGACAAAATAAACACTTAATTTTTCTACGGTTGTCAAAATAAACAAAATGAATGACGTGGCCCAATGAGATGCAAACACGTCAGATTATTTTACTTAGTTTTTTTTTACAATCGAAAAAAGTTCATGTATTTTTTTGGATCACTAAAAAAGTTCAGTGTTTTTTTTATAATCGCAGAAAAGTTTATGTATTTTTTGGATCATTTAAAAAGTTCAGTATTTTTTTAGATTCGTTTAAAAAGCTTAATGTTTATTTGACAAAAAATAAAATTCAGTGTTTTTTTGGTCAAAATTATAAAGTTCAGTGTTTTTTTTGGGATTTTTTCTTTTTCTTGATAATTGTTTCTTTATTTTTTTCTAGTATAGTTTGTTCGAAGTTTTCATCTTTTGAAGATCAAAGTTTATTTTTCGTATTTTGTTTATGTCTATAATTCCATCAAAGAAATATTCTTCGTCTGATTGTATAAAATTATCAAATGCAGAAGTTGATGCCATACCTGATTCGCTTTTGTAGATAATAATCCCTGTCGATTGGTGTTGGTGATGATCGTTTCCTCGCTGGTGATCCGGAGATCTGATCGGCTTTTTGATCTTGATTAGTGATAGTGTTTAGTTCCAGAATTCTGGAATAATTGCTTTGTGATTCAAAAGAATCTATTCAAGGCCTCCAGAAGATAGAAATCTTCAAGCCAATCTCTTAAGAGAGATTTTCCAGAGAGAGTTCTGAAACAAGTAAGTTTATTTCACTCTGAGTTCTCCAAACGGAGAGAGCTCATACTTATACAACTTTGGAACCTTATTGGTTAAGATAAGAATCTCAAACCGGGGCCAACTAAAACACTTGACACCACATAATTGCATAATATAGATTACAGATATAAGGTTTCTGATAACCTTATCTTTTATTGGGTCCGACATATTACATCAACTAGTCATATGGCTTTTTCTTCACATGTCTTTAGACTTTCGGATGGTGGTTGGCTGCTCTTTTTCATTTTGTCCTTTAGTTCTTTGCAGATAGTGCATTTGTGGTCGCCATACCTCATCAGAAAGCTGCAGAGCTGTTCCTTGATAGATTCCTCTAGTCCTGCGAATTTTCCTTCTAAATGATAGAAGTCTAATTCGAAATCTGTTACTATTTGCATTTCTTCCTTTGAGATAGTTTTCTTGTTGTAGGTGATCATCAATACATTACTGCTGGCATAATTGACTTTGATCTCTGAATCCGCAAGGATCTTTCTTGATGCCTTGAAAACTTCAAGTAATGAATGAGCTTCCAAATCATCTGAAATCTCACAATCTGACGCATCATCTCTTGGAGGCAGTTCTCCCTTTGCTACTCCAAGGTGTATCATCGCTTGTGACTGTATAATCTTATCCTTTCTGAAGATCGGGATTGAACTCTTAATCTTCATGAAAATAGTTCTTTCCTTTGCGAATCGTTCAAAGTAATTTCTGATAATTGGTTTCATCTTTCGTGGAAATTCTTCGAATATTCTCATCGAGTCAATGTAGATACTGTCGACTAGTCCATGTTGAAGATAATCAAAGGCTAGTAATGGATTGGCTTCTCCAATGAAGATAGCCTTTGGTCCGATTCTGGTCATTTTTGGGTAAAAGTCCATGGTAGTGTGTTTTTCTTTGTAGTCTACTAGGGATGCCCAGTAGGACTGATATTTCTCGAGGGTGACCTTTTTTAGGGCCTCTTTTTCTTGTGTGGTTGGTATTTGGGCTATTTTGGGTATTCTCATTTAGGGTAGTTGTGTCTTCGGTTCAACTGATTGTTTTTAGGCCATGGTTTTGTATGATTCGTTCAAGGCTTTTTGGGTTTCTTTTTTTGGTTCGGAAGATCTGGTGTGAAACCTTCTTTCCATTGGTATGCTGAGAGAATATTGCATAGTCCGCGTATATCCCTCTGAATGGTCTACTAAAGATAGCATACCATTTGTTTGGTTTTTCTTCTACCTTGATGGCGGTAGGAAGTGTTACCTTATCTGGTCCTGCTTGTTCTTGTTTTTTATCTTCTTCTACCGGTGTTCCACCAGTTGCTTTTATATTGATGTTCAGGGATTTAATTAGCTCCTCCCTCTCCTCAAAGAGTTTTGAGAGATTTTTCTGAATCATTTTGATCTGGTTGTCTTTTTGATTGATCTGATTTTGGATTGTCTTGATTATTCCTTCCATTCTCTTGTTGGAGTATCTGCAAAAAAATTATTTGCGGACTTAATATATTTAATATATGGTTCAAATTGATGTAATTCTAATTGTCATCGAATTAATCGTCCTTTTCGGAATTCTGGTTGAATTTTATATCTCCAGAATCCTATTACGTATTGTGAATCAGTTCTTAATTCGAATCGTGTTTGTAATAAATCAATTTTCCATTTCTTTAGAGTTCGAAGACAAGCAAGTGTTTCGAGCTCTTGAATTGGATAGTTCATCTCAGTTTTTGAAAATGTTCCTGAAATATATTTACATAGTATTGTATTCTGTTTTTCAGTTTTTGGTACTTCATTGTTATTGGTACGATCGTATTGGTCAAGATGGAGTAATTCTTTTCCATCTTTTATTGCTAACATGCATCCTGCCCAAACTTGTTTGGATGCATCTATTTCAATAATCAGAAAGTCTTTGGTCGTTGGATTGTATAACTTTGGTAATATCTTTATATTTTCATTTATATGTTTTACTAAATTTGTATCTTGATTAGTCCAAGACCATGATACTTTGTCTGATATTTTCTTTTGTAATTGTTTTCGTTCCTTTGCTAGGGATTTGAGAAATCCTTGTTTAGAAACATAATTAAGACACCCAAGGAATCTTTGTATTTGTTTTCTATCTGTTAATTCGTTTGGAAATTGTTGTATTTTTTCATGTACATTATCTGTTAGTTCGATTTCTCCGTTATTATTTATTTTTAATCCAAGATACTTAATTTTTTGCTGTACCAGTTTTGATTTCTTTTTAAAATAATTAATCCTTTTTCTTTGTATCGTTCTAGAACAGTGATTAATTTTTCAGTGTGTTCTGATTGTGATCCGTTTGTAAATATTATGATATCATCAATGTATGCTAGGCAATACTCTTCTAATTCACGGAGATTTCTATCCATGAATTGTTGATATATTGCTGGTGCTTGTTTTAATCCAAATGGAAGAACATTCCATTCATAATGTTTTTGTGGGGGGCATGAAAATGCCGTTAATGGTTTTGTTTCTTCTGACAATCGAAGTTGTCAATATCCTGATTTAGCATCTAAACTGCTAAACCAGTTTTTTCCTTTTAGTCTTCCGAGAATATAATCCTTTCTTGGTAATTTATAACTATTTCCAATAGTTGTTTCATTTTGTTTTTTATAGTTTATCACCATTCTCTTTTTTCCTCGTTTTATCTCATTATTATTTTCTACGTAGAAAGCTGGAGCCAAGTGTGGACTCGTACTGTAATACCCCGAAACTCGATTCGAATATTTAATTATTTTCGGGAATAAATAATTAAATAGAAACATCGCGTTATCATCAAAACGGGAGTATACAATAACGGAAAAAAGGAACGAGAAAACACCACGTACGAAGAGACGGGAAAAAGACGGAGAAATGTTGAAAATTTGCCTAGACCGACCGGTCTAGGGTGTAGACCGTGTTGGTTTAGTGCTCTATGATGTACTGATTATGAGCTTTGTTCAGATACATTCGATGTATTGATACTTTCTATATGTTTTTTTTATGAGAGTATTTTGTTCATTACATGTTCCTGCATGCTAGATCTGTTATGAAATCCATGTATCATTATGAATGATACTAAACTCCCTAGTCTTATGTCATTATGGGAATAACGACATAATAAGACTAGTATGATGTGTGATTGATGATCACATAGATGATCATAGGTATTGGATACGATCACAATCATAGGTATTCGTTGCAGAACGGAATACTGGACTGACCCGCATGAGATTGTCACATGGACTAGCGTCATGACTTGAATCTCATACGACGATTCCATGATTGGATCCTAAGACCTGAGATATCTACAGAATCCAACATGAGGAGTTGCGTGCTGTGATTACGTCAAACGTCCTGCGTAACAGGAGGACTATAAAGGCATGTATCAGGTACGAAACGAATCATGTACTGGATTGTAGATAGTCAAGACGGGATTTGTACCTCTCGTAAAAGAGAGAGATATCGCTGGGCCCCTCGTGTGAGCAAGACTGTAGAAATGTGTGGCCGCACTATAGACGAACATCGTCTATTTCAGACAGTCGAACTCAGTGAACGAGAAAGCAGTCGAATCAGATAAGGTGGCTTGTCCATGCCTTATGTTCGACATATGATATCGCGATACAAAAGGATCATCAGTCGGAATCATCACTGGCTTTCGTATGATCACAAACAAACTCTATTCGAGATAGGTAGTCATAGTGTCTTGCTAGAGACCGCCTATGACTTGTATATCCAGAATAGAGATTTTGGATTATACTGCTATATCGAATGAGCCTACAGGGTCACACACAATAGGGATGGACAAGTACGTGTGCTAAATTATCCCGATGAGGAATCCTAATTGGATTGAGATTCCTAATTGGAATAGGAATCCTAATGGGATTAGGAATCCTAATGGGATTAGGAATCCTATTATGTATAGGAATCCTAATGAGATTAGAATTCTATTACATCTAGGAAACCTAATGAGATTAGAATTCTAATAGGTTTAGGAAACCTAATTAGATTAGGATTCCTAGTAATCTATTCCTTGTCAAATTAGAATATTTGGAAAGTCTATATAAGGAGAATGTCTTCTAGGGTTTTAAGAAAAAAAAAAAAAGAAAGTGAAGAAAAAAAAGAAGAAAAATAAAACCCCAAGCCTCCAAAAACCTTGCACACAAGAGAGATCAAGATCTCTAGTCCTAGCAGACAAGTTCCAAGGTGTTGGAATCCATCCCGACGTATGGATACGTGTAGAGGGCGAGGTATTCTTACTGCCTTTCGTGATCAGACGAGTTCTTCAATTGATACAGGCCCCGGATCGATTGAGGTAAACGTTCTAACGTTTCTATGATTCAATAATAGCATGGTTCTAGGGTTTCATTAAAATTTTTGTTTTATATCCGCTGCGCAAACACTAGAATCGATCTCTTAGGAATTAGATTCGCTCATGAGATCCCAGGAAACCCAACACCTTTCGTTGTCCAACATTTGCTACCATACAATAATGCGGATTTTATGGCGCTATGATAGAATTTTCTTTTCAACCGTAGGGGAACCTTATGATCACAAAGAACCCACATCCTTTTGAAGGATTCACCCAAGATATTTAAAATGCGGGTTTGAGGTACTGGTCTTCCTTACAAGATAATTCTCACATCATTAGAACGTCTGCCACTAAAGTCACAATGCATGTACTCAGTCTTC
>NW_010965198.1:190512-215437 GCF_000463585.1 Tarenaya hassleriana
CTGGTCACAGTGGTCACAATGGTCACACTGACTGATTGAGTGTTGATTTCTTCTTTCCAGGTTCCGTTTATATATGATTTCTCAGATATTCAGTTCGCACCGAAAATTGAAAGCAAATGCTATTTGATGTTGGTTTGGTGCTCTATGATGTACTGTTTATGAGCTTTGTTCAGATACATTCGATGTATTGATACTTTCTATGTGTTTTATGAGAGTATTTTATTCATTACATGTTCTTGCATGCTAGATCTGTTATGAAATCCATGTATCATTATGAATGATACTAAACTCCCTAGTCTTGTGTCGTTATGGGAATAACGACATAATAAGACTAGTATGATGTGTGATTGATGATCACATAGATGATCATAGGTATTGGATACGATCACAATCATAGGTATTCGTTGCAGAACGGAATACTGGACTGACCCGCATGAGATTGTCACATGGACTAGCGTCATGACTTGAATCTCATACGACGATTCCATGATTGGATCCTAAGACCTGAGATATCTACAGAATCCAACATGAGGAGTTGCGTGCTTTGATTACGTCAAACGTCCTGCGTAACAGGAGGACTATAAAGGCGTGTATCAGGTACGAAACGAATCATGTACTGGATTGTAGATAGTCAATACGGGATTTGTACCTCTCGTAAAAGAGAGAGATATCGTTGGGCCCCTCGTGTGAGCAAGACTGTAGAAATGTGTGGCCGCACTATAGACGAACGTCGTCTATTTCAGACAGTCGAACTCAGTGAACGAGAAAGCAGTCGAATCAGATAAGGTGGCTTGTCCATGCCTTATGTTCGACATATGATATCGCGATACAAAAGGATCATCAGTCGGAATCATCACTGGCTTTCGTATGATCACAAACAAACTCTATTTGAGATAGGTAGTCATAGTGTCTTGCTAGAGACCGTCTATGACTTGTATTACCGGAATGGAGATTCTGCGTTTTACTGCTATTCCGGATGAGCCTACAGGGTCACATACAATAGGGATGGACAAGTACGTGTGCTAAATTATCCCGATTAGGAATCCTAATTGGATTGAGATTCCTAATTGGAATAGGAATCCTAATGGGATTAGGAATCCTATTATGTATAGGAATCCTAATGAGATTAGAATTCTATTACATCTAGGAAACCTAATGAGATTAGAATTCTAATAGGTTTAGGAAACCTAATTAGATTAGGATTCATAGTAATCTATTCCTTGTCAAATTAGGATTTTGGAAAGTCTATATAAGGAGAATGTCTTCTAGGGTTTTAAGAAAAAAAAGAAAAAAAAAAGGAGAAGAAAAAAAAAAGGAAGAAAAATAAAACCCTAAGCCTCCAAAAACCTTGCACACAAGACAGATCGAGATCTCTAGTCCTAGCAGACAAGTTCCAAGGTTTTGGAATCCATCCCGACGTGTGGATACGTGTAGAGGGCGAGGTATTCTTCCTGCCTAGAGTGATCGGACGAACAGATCAATTGATACAGGCCCAGGATCGATTGAGGTAAGCGTTCTAACGTTTCTATGATTCAATAGTAGCATGGTTCTAGGGTTTCATTAAAAATTTTGTTTTATATCCGCTGCGCAAACCCTAGAATCGATCTCTTAGGAATTAGATTCGCTCATGAGATCCCAGGAAACCCAACAGACCGACCGGTCCAGAGGCGGACCGAGGGTCGGACCGAACGGGCTGAACTCGCGAAGAAAAACTGAAGGAAAGGTCTCAGACCGACCGGTCCAGACACTGGACCGACCGGTCTGGGGGGACTGACGAACAGGGGACGCAAGTGACCAAGTTGCCCGATTCAGGTCGACTTCTCTCTGCGTTTCCGGGGCCCACCGGCGTCAAATCGCCGTCCAATCCGCTCAGGGCATTGCAGGCTTGACCATGGGCCTGGGCTTGAGCCCATTTCGCCTCTCCCACGCGGCCAAAAACACCCCCAAAGCTGGGAGTTAGCCATTTTCGGCCAAAGGAAGAAGAAAAGAGAAAGAGAAGAAAAGGGAGAGAAAGAAGGAGAGTCACTGCGAGGGAAGCTCGGGGAAGCAAAGGGGGACATCCCTAGTAGGTCTAGAAGAGGTTTCCGGCGAGAAACAGACCGGAAAACGGTAACAAATCCGGCCAAAACCAGATTTGAGCCGAAACAGAGGTGAGTAGCTCGAGTTCCATCTGTGTGAGCTCGTTCTGAGCATGCTATTGTGTCATTTCGATGATTTGTTGGTTTGATTAGATAGAGGGCACTTCAATGAGCATGTAGCAACTTACGGGACTGAATTTGGTTAAGAAAAGAGGTAGAAATGGCCAAGCAAAGTCGGACCCGAGGCCTGTTTTCGCGAGGAAGATGAAGTCCAGGCCTCAGACCGACCGGTCTGGGCACAGACCGCCCGGTCTGACCTGGGAGCCTCAGACCGACCAGTCCAGACACTGGACCGACCGGTCTGGACTCGCGGAACACCGAAACCCTAAATAGGGCTAGACCGACCGGTCCAGACACTGGACGACCGGTCTAGGTCTCAGAACCCTCTTCCGGCTAATTTTCCGATTATCTCATGCGGTGAGTTGTGCGATCCAATGATGAGAGTGACCCGTTGCATGATTATTCTGGGTAGTTCGCATGGCTGGACCTTATGGTGGACTCCATACGGGTATGTTTATATTTCCGTTGTGTCATGGACTTGACATCGGAGGTCACGCGAGTGACAGGTGCAGGAGACGCGCGTAGTCGCATGTGATGCGATGGCCAATGTCACGCGAGTGACGGGCGTGTGTGAGATGCTTCTAGTCATGTTGATATGACTAGGATCTTTGGCTGACCCTATGATGCGATGTCATATGGGTATGATTGTGTTTGACATATTTGTGACTGATGTGATGTGGTTATGCATGGATATCATTGTTGATTGTTGGGTGTGAATTATCGAATTAACACCGTTCTCGCTGAGAACGGGTTTATCGGGTTCAACCCGGGTTACTCACTAAGCAGTTGTGCTTAGCCCTCGTGGTTTATATTTTTCAGATCACGAGGATTACGTCTAGCGCATCCGGCAGACGACGACTTGAGAGAGGCAGCATCATGTACGGGATTTACATTTTGGGTTACGGGACTTGTATTCCCACATTTTGTACGGTTAAACTATAACTATTCGGACATGTGTTATTTTGCGATACTGATCGCCTGTTGTATTTTCCGCTGCTTACTCTGGTTTGATTAAAAATGTTTTTGGATTTCGTGATTTTGCTTCCGCGACTTATTATTTTATTTTATATCGTCCATGTGGCATAGCCCGTATACTGTACACAGGTTACGGGTGTCACACGTACTTTCTCGTATAATACCTTTATCTAGTAGTTCCTTGCATTCTTTGGTGAATTCTTCTACATCTATGTGAGTATATTGCATTTTATTTGGTACATTGATTTCATCTTCGGGGCTTTTTAGTTTTATTATTATTAATTCTTCATTTGTATTTTTTATATCTAATGGGTTATCGCTACATACCAGATTTTATGGGCTGATTTATCAGCCACAACTATCCTAGTGGTTTTTCTAATCGTATCCATTTTTTGATGATATTTCTTTTAACAAAACATAGAGTTTCCAGTGTCTATATATGCTAATAGTTTTTTTCTTTTCAATAGTTATTTGTATAAATGTTGCATTAGAGTTTCCTTATTTTAGTATTTTTTTCTATTCATTTTTTGAATCGGATGATTCAGTAGTATATGCATATATTTCGATATCAGAGTCGAACTCTGAATCTGATTCGATTGGTTCAAAGCCCATATGGTATGCTATTTGTAATATTTCTGTTTCCTTTTTCTTTCCTTTTTTAGGACATTCATTTGCATAATGTCCTTCTTCTTGGCATAGCCAACATTTACAGTCCTTTTTTCTTAGAAGGACAATATGTGTCCTTTTTACCATAGTTTTTCTTTTTGTATTGTTTTATATTTCTGAAATATTTTTGTGATATATATTTTTGTTTTCTGTATTTTTTATATGAGATTTTTTTCCATTTCTTTTTCTTTTGTTTTTGGCGAATAGGTTCACAACCATATTTGCCTATTTGTCCTGGTACTGCTCCACAACATAATTTATCGATTTTTGCTTCTTGTTTTCGTTTTTCTTTATTGCATTGAAATAAATGTCAATCTTTTAATGTTGTTATTCTCCTTCCCACAGTATTGGGAATTTGTCCTTCATTTACTTTATTCTGGTATATGGTTTTTATTTCTTCTGATATTGATAAATGTAGTTTATTAAAGAATAATTCTTCGGCTACCATTTTCTTATCTGTTACTAGTTGATAGTAATGATCTCTAAATTCGCAAATAAATGCTTCAAGATAGCACATATTACAAATTCTAAGATTTACTATTTTCCATAATGCAACTTCTGATATTTATGTTTCTCTTAGTTGTGCGTTAAAAGTTGTCCCAAGAAATTCTTCTCCTATTACGTCGATTAATCTAACAAATGTTTCCCATGTATTTGATCTTAGAATTGTTTTTGCTTTTATTCCTGATGATAATCCTATTAAGTAGTTATATACTATTCCTGTTGTTTTATGTTCTAAATAACTTAACATTTCGTGAGGGTGTAATTCTCTTAATTCCTTATTAATTTGTATTAGTAAACTTGTACGATTTTTCCAATCTTCTAATGTTCTAATAGGATTAATTTCATAATCTAGATTTAATATTTATGATGATTTTATATTGAATGTATCATATTTTGGAATATATTCAAAAGGAATTTTTCTCCAATTGTTTCCCTTCGGAATATATTGATTTTGATATAATTCGTATTCATAATCCTTGTATCCTTGATATTCATCATGTGTTCGTTTTCTAGGTAGTGTTTTTTCATTACTAGTTCATCCCCTCTCTAATTTTTCAGTTTTAACTAAAAACGGATTGTCATAAGGACTTCCGTAGGGATTTTCATCACTACTGTAGTCTAAGACAATTTTTTCAGTTTCATCCGGTTGTTCTTCTTCGGGTATATTAAGAGCAGCTAATAATGTTGATAATTTTTCTATCTGATCATCTAATCCTTCTATTATATTTTTTGTGGTGATCTAATTCGAAGGTTAGTTTGATCGATAATAATTAATTCTTTTGTTTCTTTCTTAAAATAATTTTGCAATTCTTTTATAGTGATATATCTGTTTCTTTCTTAAAATAATTTCGATAATAATTAAGTCGTTCGATTATTTCTTATAACTGTTCTATTATTTCTAATATTTTTCGGTTTTTCATCTTCGTCTGGATGTATTATTTTTTTCCTTTATTTTTTGTAATAATATTTTTTATTAATTCTTTAGCTTCGTTAAGTTCTTTTATTATTTGAATTTGTTTGTTATTATAACTGTAATTATTTGTTGTTGTGAGTATTTATGTTATATTTAGTAATAATTCTTTTAATTCGACAGTTGTTTCTCTAATTAATTTTTCTATAGTTTCTTTTATGGTTTCGGTCATCCTATTATGGTTTTAATATATTCTTTTAATTCTTCAGAGTGTTGTTTCATTCCCTTAATACTTTTTTCTTGTAGATTTATTATTTCTTCTAATTTTTTGTTTATATTATTAGTTTCATCTTGTTTTTTATGATTCCGTTCGAATATTTTTATTAATCTTTGTAATTGATTTTCTAAATCTGATTTTATATTTTCAATATTTCTTTTTAATTCTTCGTGATTTTCTGGATTTTGATGTATGATTCCATAAGAAATCATTTCAACAATATTATTTAAGGTAAATCCTATTTTCTTTTTATTTCCGAGATTATGATTAGTATCATCATCAAAGATGGTACAAATATAATACCGGCTTGGATTATGAAGATTTTTTGGTATTATTATCACCTTTCATTTATAAGGAAATCCGGAATAACACTCGTCTTCGTTTGTTAATATTAATGGTAATCTTTTCGAAAAATCAATTTTTTCGTTATCCATAATCGTTGCCTGCCTCTGATACCAAATGTAATTCGTGCAGATTTTGTTAGTTTAAAATTTTAGTTAGACTAGTTAAACTGGTCATACCTTTTTAAACTAGTCATACCTAGAAATTTTGGTCATATTAGTTGTTTTAGTTTTATCGTAATTTTTTCAAAAATGTTGGGTTTTTGGAAAACCCTAGACATTCTAAGGTTATGCTTGTTGCTATTGTCATTTTCAAGGTTATTTTTGTTATTTTGCCCGTAGAAGGGAAAGTTATTGCATAGTTAAAAAGGGTGAAATTCGAGTAGTTTTGCGAGTGTGTTAAAAGTATCTATGTATGTGTTATGTTAAGAGTTTGTGTCCTATGTTCCGTGTGTTCAAATAGAGCATTGAGAATTAAGAATAAACAATCAATCATATATGTGTATATATATATATATATATTATTTTTTTTAAGTATATTTAAAATTTGAGTTAAAAAAATAAAATTTTATATAACATAGAGAATTATAAAAATAGGAAAAATTATATATAAGTGTCATAACTTTACAAAATATATCAAACAAATACCTAATTTTTAAATTTGATTTAATTGATATTTCAAATGTTAAAATATTTCAAATTGATATATCGGATATTGAAATGTTAAAAACAGATATTTTAACTCATGAAATCGATAACAATTCACAGCTTCGTATTTTCTCTTATATAGACATTGTACAATACGTAAAAAATTGAAAATTATAGAGTTTGTATTTATAACTCTCCATAAAAGAAATAAAAACTATATAATAGTGCATGTACATTAGTAGCCTATACCAACGCATCAGTCTAGGTACACTGAGATTCTTGGTAGAGGAAGAAGTAAATCCGAATCTATCATATGACAACAGTATTGCCTGTGTTCTCGTTATAACGGCTACAGTTGTTTAGACTGTTTTTTAAATAATTGTCACGGAAGAATCTAAATTTTCGACATCTTAACCCCAAGAATATTCCGACAAAAACTAAAAAGCTTTTGATAAATCGTGGAGAGTTTTGATAGATTTCGAGGGAATATCACTAAAAAAATAAACTTTTAAAATTTGATAAATAAATACATGAGTTTGTGTAGATTTTTTGTGTGACTGCATGTGAAAAATATTAAAGTTTGTGTATTTTTATATAAACTTGTGTGGATCTACACGAAAAATTTTAAAATTTGTCTATTTTTATACAAAATTAAAAATTTATATATTTATTTAATTTAAAAAGGTTCATATATTTTTTTATATACACCCTAGATTTCGAATTAGAAAAGTTAATAAGGACGACTATATTGAGAGACATAGACCTATAACGAGTAATCTTGTCGAACTGACCGTTATCAACATATTTCACATATTATATAACTAAGTAAATTATGCCAAAGAACCATCCTACAAAATTAGCACATTAACAAGAATCACACACGTGGCGGAGAAAAGCCCATAGAAAGCTCAACTAACTTGTCCAAAAATGGCAACCATGCAAAACCAGAGAAACAAGGAACCAAAGGCAACAAAACCAAGTCCTCAACGACACAAGAAACAAAATTTTACGTTTAGAACAATTCAAGAGGAAGAAGAAGAAGAATGAGTAGCGGAGGAGGAAAGACCGTGTGTGTCACGGGAGCGTCGGGTTATATAGCCTCGTGGATCGTCAAGCTTCTTCTCATACGTGGTTACACCGTTAAGGCTTCTGTCCGTGACCCGAGTGAGTTCTTGATCTGTCTTTTGTATCTATTTGCAACTTTTATTCTTCGTGTTCTCTCCGATGAGAATCGGATGTTTCGGATCTAACGTTTCGTCAAAACTTGTCTCTTCTTCAAGTTTTCGATGAATTTGTGATGGAATGTTTAGGGTTTAGATCTGTGATTCTTTAGCATATGGGATTCATATATGGTGCAGACGATCCAAGAAAAACCGAGCATTTACTTGCGCTGGAAGGCGCCAGTGAAAGGCTTAAGCTTTTCAAAGCAAACTTGTTGGAAGAAGGGTCCTTCGATTCAGCCATTGATGGCTGTGAGGGCGTTTTCCATACCGCTTCCCCTTTCTATCACGACGTCAAAGATCCACAGGTTTTGATTTACATTCTATGTTTTTTTTCGTTATCCTCGGATCCTAACACGTTCTCCTGCATAATTAACCTTCTCCTTGTTCTAGGTCGAATTACTTGATCCAGCCGTGAAGGGAACGATAAATGTTCTAAACTCATGCTTGAAGACTTCTTCAGTTAAACGGGTCGTCTTAACGTCTTCCATAGCCGCTGTTGCGTTCAACGGAAAGCCACGAACTCCAGAGACAGTCGTTGACGAGACTTGGTTCGCCGATCCTGATTACTGCAGGGCCGCCAAGGTAATCTGTGCATAAAAATAGGATCTAATTGTTATGTGTAGGCAAAAACGAGAACTCACATTATGCAGATCATAGGAAAATGGTAATGTTGTGTGATTTATTTCTCAGCTCTGGTATGTGCTCTCGAAGACGCTAGCCGAGGACGCGGCATGGAAATTCGCGAAAGAGAATGATATGCAGTTGGTTTCGATAAATCCAGCGATGGTTATAGGTCCTCTCTTACAGCCGACGCTCAACACGAGTGCCGCAGCTGTTCTAAGCTTGATCAAAGGTAACATGCATAGATTCTGACGTAAATAATCCGACCCTGTGTATAGAAATATATGGAAACATGTGAACGCTATAATTACTCGGTTCCTCAGAGTCGTGTGACCATCGAATATACCTATGCACAAGTTAGAAATCCGTAAAGGAGAAATACATGGAAACTCTTTAGACTGATAGCGTGGTCTTCATGAACTCGCAGGAGCGCAAACGTTTCCTAACGCGACTTTCGGGTGGGTGAACGTCAAAGACGTAGCGAACGCTCACATCCAAGCGTTCGAGAACCCATCAGCCAACGGGCGGTACTGTTTGGTGGAAAGAGTTGCTCATTACTCTGAAGTTGTGGACATCTTGCATAAGCTCTACCCTGATTTCCAGCTCCCTGAAAAGTAATTCTCGGAAATCTTTCCTCTGTCACCTTTTAGGTTTTCACTTTCAAGAACACTTTCTGGTCACTTCTAAGTGCATGAAACAGGACTAGTTAGTTACTTTCTGATTATAGAAACTGTTACATGGTATACTAAACTCGAAAAGCATCGACTGATGTAACGCAGGTGTGCGGACGAGAAGCAGTACATTCCGACGTATAAAGTATCGAAGGAGAAAGCGGAGAGTTTGGGGATCGAGTTCGTGCCGTTGGAGGTTAGCATAAAAGAAACCGTAGAGAGCTTGAAAGACAAAGGGTTCATCAGATTCTGAAACGCACTGTCCGAGGAATGGGAATGCGAGTGAAAGTGAGAACTCATGGAGTTTTTTTTTCTTTTTTCAAATCTTCTTCTTTCGTTTCTAACACATCAAGACACGGATTGTCGCATGTCAGGCCGCGAGGCCACTCGGTAGACTTATGTTGTCTCTCCTGTCTTCTGTTTCTTGTTTTCGTGTTTCTCTTCGTCCCTTCTTGTCATTTTAACTTGAACAAAATATATATGTTATTATGAAACATTTTTTGTTTATCTTTTAATCTTAAAAACAGTTATTATTTAATCTTTATTTAGCTCCACAATCTGAAACTAATTTACTTTGTACTTCGTCAAAATTATAGTTTGTATAAAGTAAATTCAAATTTTAAATTGATTTAACTCCCTTGATAATTAATTCAATGAAAAACTCGATATCCTTCAAATATCCAGAATTTCAGGACCCGATTCAAGTTCAGGATTGAAACTCGTTTGTGAACTATCCCTGTAACTCGGATACGGGATATCTATGGCCTTCTCTACATGTAGGTTATTATCCGCGGACTATCCGAACGAAAAGGGTGAGACCGAACCACCGAAGGCAAAGGTGGTATTGAGGTACCGAGAAAGACAAGGCGAGGTGAGGCAATGGGAGGAGAAAGATGAGGCGAGTGAGCAAGACAATGGATTTAGAGACGTATTGATAACATTGCATTTGTACGATGTTTTCTTATACATCACTGCATAAGATTTCTCTTATTTCTAGACATTCGCAGCATATTAGGCATATATTTCGCATTCTTTGGTAGATTTTCAAAAATATACGAACAATTACGCACCAATTGGATGGGAACGAGGATCATAGAGCTTACGCAGATCGACACGGATGACAAGAGATCATTCTTGAAGAAAATGGCACAAAAAGGAGCTAAGGCACGAGACCATCGATCTGGGCAGGTCGATGTCATAGCCGCCGACTTCGGCCAGGTCGATGCAGACACATTGAGGGCAGCTAGATCGACTCTGGCATCGACGTGTATGCTGACCTGTTTGACGACATCGCTTTTTATTACATGATACGCTACATCAGTAGTTCAGTACACATACGATAAGTTGGGATCAAAATCTCCTTCATACTATGAATATAATTATGGTTTGGTGTGAGTAATATGACAAAATTTGAATTGTCATACAGGTTATTGTCAAACTAACAATTTGTATCCTGATTTTACATAATAAATCGGTATGATTTATGTTATTTTCTTATGATATATTTAGATAAGTTGTTCTATATTATCAACTTAGTTAATTAAACCGTGAAACGTAGACGTCTCTCGCCCATACCCAAAATTAGTTTGGATCGACCGAAACCCATCGGTTACCCTTTTTTTGGTTAAAAATATTCATGTATTTTATCGAGATTTTTCTTTAGAGAGGAGAGGGGTTGCCATGGAAGCTCTTCTGTCTTCTTCTCCTATTCCCTGCATCAACCTCTCTAACTGTTTTTCAGACATTGTTGATCGTCCAATCTTCCGTAGATCTTGTCCGAATATCAAATTCCAAAGTTCTGGGAAGAGTTACAACATCTCCTCCACTCTCTCCCCATCTTCTCGCTGCACGTCCTCCTCTGCAACTTCATCGCCGCCTTCTTCTTATTCTTCCACTTCCTCCAGTAATCGCCATTGGAGGGTGCGTGTAGATACGCCTCCACAAGGGCTCGAATCCAAAGTCGATTTCGTCGATTATTATGTGGAGATTCTCTCGAAGGTTCTGGGCAAGTGGGTTTTTTTTTCAAAGTTCAGTTTTTTTTCCCCCTTTGGAACCGTACCTTTATCTTGTTTTGCTTACTTAATTTTGGTATTTACTCAGCGAAAGAGATGCACAGATGAGTATGTTTGATGCTTCGTACGATACCCATTTCGGGTTTTGCTGTGATATTGACGAAGATTCTTCACGCAAGCTCGCTTGTGAGTGTAAATTTTTGTATAAATTGCTTCTAATTAGCAGATTCTATACAATTAGCGCCTGGTGCCACTGAAAGCACATTGTTCTTGAGGTACCCATTTGGACATCAAGTGTATGCCATATCTCCTTGGTCACAAGTGTTTTGTGATTGTTGCATACGATTTTAGGTTTACCTGAAGTACTATCTGTTAGGCCCGAATTGGATTATAATTGGGCGAAAAGGGATTATAGTTTCACGAACCAGCTGGATTTTCCCCTGTTTCCAGAGGGGAGTGTGAAGCACTGGAAGGTTCGAATTGAAAAGCCCGGAGTTGAGATTGTTACTAAGGCTCAGATGGTTGATCATTGTGTTAAATTGCTATCCAAGGTGTTGAGGAAGTAAGTGTCACTGATTGTGTTTAGAAGTTCTTTTCCTGTTCGCCTCTAACGACATTTTACTTACTCTTCTCTGCAGTGAAAAGGATGCACAAATGTGTCTTTACCATATTTCTTGGCAATCCATTTTTGGGTTTTGCTGTGAACTAGATGACGAGTGCATACAGGAGTTAGCTGGTTTGTCGTATGAAAATATGATTTCGGATACATTTTCTCTTTTTTCTGAATCAAGCTAATTGGTGTGTTCTAAATGACACAGGTGTTCCCGGTGTTCTTGATGTTGTATCAGATAACAGTTTCGAGTCACCAAACAAAGATTATGGAGGTCAGTCTCTAGTTCGAGTATATAATGCCTGTCTCATCTTGGATCCTGATCGTTTTCATCTATTATGATAAGGTCGACGAACACATAGAATGTCACGCTTTATCATGAATCAAGCAAAAAATACAATTGGAACATTATAAGGGGTTATGCAGTTCTGGTATCTTATTTACCTTGTCTATCTAACCAAGTTGGCTGTCTCCTGGTTTTTAAACGGGTGGTCAGAGTTTGTTTCGGTAACTGGTTGCTAACATGAAGTTGGTAGAAAAGGAAAAATTTTAAAAGAATTTCCCCGTTGGTTCATGTTACGCCTTTCATGGAAAGCTTTAGCTTTGCACGAGTTTGATTATCTCATGAATTATCGAGGGCTTGCTTTCTATGTTCTGCAAACTCCTAAACGTATTTACATTGATTTGCTGAACATCGATGCAATGCCTTACATTGTAGTAACAATGGTGGCCATCTATTGTTTGTTTTTCAAGGCAATGCGGCTCGCAATTCCAAAGATCCTGATAATTCGGACTCTCCTCCCGTAAAGACAAAGAAGCTGTTTATAACTGGTACGATGTCACTTTCGGATTGAATGTTTGGTTTTTCTCACTTGTCCATGGTTTCTTTAGCTTTGGTTCATAACATAATATCTTTGGTTTCCCTAAACAACTCAGGACTGTCTTTCTATACATCTGAAAAGACGTTACGGGCAGCATTTGAAGGCTTCGGTGAATTGGTTGAAGGTAACTCGGTTACTTTCCTAGTTACCCGTAAAAGAAATGGTCGGTAAACGGAGAGATCATCGCCTTCTAACTTTGTTTTGCAGTCAAAATTATCATGGACAAGATATCAAAGAGATCAAAAGGCTATGCATTTGTGGAGTACACAACCGAGAAAGCTGCAAGTGCTGCGCTGAAAGAGATGAATGGAAAGGTAAGAACCACGCTTTTTTAACCACTCGAAATGCATTCAGAACAGAATCCGAGGTTGCATAAGTCATACATGACGGTGGTTCCTTACGTTGACAGATTATAAACGGGTGGATGATAGTCGTTGATGTAGCCAAAACCAAACCCTCCACGCGAAACAGAAGCATAAGCCAACAGCATCTGAATCCTCCGTTTCGGGCACTAGTAGGGAGCGATAAAGCTGATGCTTTTGCTCATGGGGAGCCTTGAGATAAGATGGTTCTCTGCCATTTGGAAATGCCATTTTAGAGCAGACAAGAAATGGTGTGTTGTTATAACTCTCAGGGCAAACAGCATTCATTAGTTCTTGGTGAATGCAAAAGTAACATTTGTTGTAAAATAGACACAGTATTTTATATTATATATCTATGTAAAATCTTTGTAATAAATTAATCAAGAGGAACATCAACATTATCTTAGGAAATAATAACACTTTCACAAAAAAAAAAAACTAGATTTTTTTAATAGTAGATAAAAACTAAATTATATGAATTTATTTGAGATCATGTAAGATTGAAGTGGCCACCTCACAACAGGCCAGAAAAAAAAAATTGAATTTTGCAAAATGAAAAAAAAAGTGTGATTGTGAAAGGAAATGCTACAAAAAAATTCTAATGTTTTTTAATTTAAAAAAAACGACATTACATAAAAAGCCCGAGTTATCTAGAAAGATATTCGAAAATTTTAACATATTTTAATATATTTAAATTTGTATCTGCATATAATTAGTTAGAAAAAAATTATATTCCGAATTCTATCCAAAACAATTTAGATATCCGAATTTTTATACTAAAGTAACATGATTTTGTTTGGAATAAGTTTGAATTTGTGAAATTAAAACTCGGTGCTGTTGGTAGTATTTATATAAAAAAAAAAACTAGAGTGACTTACAATGTATTTTGTAAACAATGGGAATGTTCAAGAATTTAAGCAATGCCTATATATTTATATTATAACATGGAATATAGTTCCCGCTATGCGTATATAATATATCACCACTAGCCTTGGAGGCTTAAGTGGCTCTACCAACATTATAGCTAAGGAGATCATCAAATTTGAATGAAAATGAGAAGCAAATTAATAAAAGACTTGGAGGCTTGGGGCCTAAGGCTGTTTTTTTTTCCTGATTCAGATAATATTAGGCATATGAATTATTATTTTGGACAATCTTATTTTCTATTTTTTCATATATTTAAATACACAAATTTTATTTGCATATAAATATATTTTCGGTGCCCAATCTTTTTACTTTCAATGCACCACAATGACACTAAAAAATAGATTACAGAAAAATCCATCCTTAGATTCATGGGCTCCTGAGAAAAGACCAAGGCCCTGTTCCTGTCCCAATCCTGCACCACAACATTTTCTCATTCACATTCACATTTTCACCACTTAAAATACAAAGAATTTATAAATTTTGTAGATTTTAAATAATTGTTTAAGAGATTTTATATATTTTTTTCGAATTACCCATCATTTAATTATGTTAAAAATATGAAAAATTGTGGAATCCCAAGTAAGAAATTTGATCGTTTAGTTTTATAACTTGACATGGTGTCAGATTGTTAATGTATTTAGCAAAGATTGGTGAAAATATGGAGTTTTAATTGTACCTCCAGAAGCCAACGGCAGAGCGGAGACTCATGTAAATGGTGAGGCCGAACCAGAGTCCAACGAATCCATGAGCCGACGAGAGTAAGAACAAGCACACGATGCTAACAATAGCCACCATTACCAATGAAGCCGCCGAGTACCCGAAATCTGATGCCCCGAAGTTCACACCGTCGAAAACAAACGCCAACGCGTTGATCGGTTGAGTGCCTGCAACGAACTGGGGACCGAAGAGACGAAGAAAGGATCAACCGATTCGTACCTCATTCGGGTTTTGATTTAGGGGGTCGGACACTGGTCGGCTACCCGAGTTTTTCTTTATATTCGGCATTAGCCTCGCTCCCCTCGAAACCCGATCTCAACTTCGTAATGGTTGGATACCCAGGTTTTGGGTAGGACTCGGGTACCGGCGAGCCGAGAGGAGCAAGGCAAGAGGATTCGAGCGAGAGTGAGAACCGAAACCCTAAACTGCCGTCTCCTTCGCTTAATTGCTCTTCGTCCTCGACTCAACCCGAAACAAACCCTAATCTTTATTTTAAAACAAAGCGCTAATTTTTCCCTCACCCTCGCCCTCCCCTTCTCATTCGAGTACCCGCATAACACGGCTAATCGTCAACGGGACCCAAAGGTCGGGTTTCTCACTAGAGACGAGCACGTACTCTTTTCGCCGGTGGAACAATATCCGAGATTTCGAGTGCCCATTTTGGATGCCTCCATGTATATAACTATCATTGCATTGATGTGATTTTGATCGTTCTAACGTGGATTCGAGGTGAAGGGAAAAACAAAAGTACCGGGAGTCCAACGCTGATGAGTCGTAGAACGTCGTCGTCTTTCGTGAATAGCGTTGCCCCGAAACGAAGCCCTGCTCCAAGAAAAACCGCGAGCAGCAACCCGAGAACCAACCCCAACTGTCACATAACGGTTCTTTTGTTTTCAGACAGAAAATCTCCTACAAGGAAAATCATTGTGTAATCTTTCAAGTCGTACCTGCAGTACCCGAGAGGCTGTGGCTGCAGCTCTCTTGTGATCCTTCTTGGCAAATGCGCTCGCCAATATCGCCTATGACACAGATGTTGGAATACCCAAAATGCTGAGTCCACTACATATTTGAGCCAGAAGTGGCCATTTCGGTTCGGTATGCAAAATCAAACCGATCTAAACCAAATCTGATGTAAATTTCTAAAATCGAAAAAACTAACCCGAATCAATTCCTACCCGACTGTTAAAATAACCGAGAAATCGAAAGTTTTTCTGAAAAATGAGACTTCTTATCAAGAAAAGTCAAACCTGAACAAGATTTAGCATAAATTACGAACCGATATAGTTTTTCTAAAACCGAAATAAACTGAATAGAAACCCGCAACCGCGAGGAAGGCGATTATCTCAAGACAAAATGTACTGACCTGGCCAGCGACTGCTAATCCGTCAGCAAGAAGCGAAGTAGCCAACCAGACCTGCAAGCAAACTTGGAAGGCGGCCATTGGACTAGGACCTTCTCGTGCGGCTAACGACGCGGATAAGGTTATACAGAACGTCACGGCAATAACCCTCATCAGTAGAAGAAAACCTGAACGTTTCAAAGAAAGGAGCAGGTTGTTTTCAGGAGGAAATGCAATGAAAGAAGGCGAGGTTTTTCTTCGGCTAAATACCATTCTTTATGAATCTTCCGAAATGAAGATGTTTGGTACTCGGGTTTAAGAGATCGACTTGACCCATCAGTCTCCACAAGAGTATGGCGGCAATAACGTATCTGAAACGAATATACGACGATGCAAATGAGAAGGAAAATACCGAAAAGGTTTCGAGATTCTGTAGCGTTTGTGACAGATGGATCAGCTCACTGTGATATAACATGAGCCATGGCTGCTCCTCTGACACCGAGACGAAACACGAATATGAAGATCGGATCGAGTATTACGTTTGCGAGATCCCCAATCACTGTTAGATTCGACAAAGATGAAAACCATGTGGGATTGGATTAGTGTACCAAATCTTTGACAACTTATATATATATATATATATAATACCAGTTGCGTATAGCGGGGTTTTGGTGTCCTTGAATCCACGAAACACGCCTTGCATCGCGAGCGAGAGAAGAACGGCTGGTGCCCCAAGCGATCTGAGTGTCAGATACTGTTGAGCCGGTTTCAGCATTGGTGAATCCTGTAAGAATATGACAACCTCAATGTTTACCAAACATCCAAGTTCTAGTAACAGACAGAGAAACTAGATTAGGATAAAACCTGAAAGATAGTATTTTACATGTTTAACTCCCATGAAACTTAGAAGAGGTTTCGCAGCGGAGATCAGAAGTACGGCTTGTAGAAGGCCGAGGATGCTTCCGATGATCAATGCAGACGAGGCTGATGGAATATTTCGTTTTTTGTCGGGAATCTTAGTAACACTGAAGCTACTGCTAGGCGTATGTACAGATCTTGATTCACCCGTCATAGAATCTGAGAGGAAACAGGTTAAGTCGCTCTTATCTTACGGCAAAGATCGAATTCAAGAAACTGAATCTTTAAGTACCGTTATGGGGAATCAGTTCTTGATTCTCTTCATTCGCTTTCAAACCAGTTTCCAAGCATTCACTATCTTTCCCGGTTCCTCTCGATGAACTATTAGCATCTTCCTCGGCCACGAAAGACGTCGTGATGCTAACGAGCGGGAATATCGCGATTCTTGAAACTTGATTGAACAAGGCGATAGAAACCCCGACAGCTGCAAGCTCTACTGGACCTGAATCCACAAAAAAGAAGGCGATGTCTAGCGTGGATTTTGAAGAAGGAAACGAGCTTTGCAAAAAAAAGGTTGTTGTCATCACCGATCTGGCCAATGAAAGCTGTGTCGACAAGAGAAGCAATAGGATCAGCTGTCAAAGCAAGTGCTGCAGGTAAAGCTATTCGCGCAATCTCTAACCCGAGCTCGTCTAATTTCAGAACTGATCTGATAAAAAAAAGACGCAAGAATTGTAATAAGAAAAAAAGTTCTTGAAACTGTAATAGAATCCAACATTCACTACACAAAATCTACCTGACATCCTTGAAGAGGATGTAAAGATGATTCCTTGGCGAACTGGTTGGAGATTCTTTGAGGTCCTCTTCCGCCATTGATTTCCAGAACAAAGAATGTTATAATGGTTTCTGATGCTTATGGAGCCTTTAGCTTCACCTATATAAAGAACCTCTCTGCAACCAGACGTTATATTCGGTTCTCTAAAAGACATTGAAACAGGAAAAAAAAATATAGGACAAGGATCAAGGCTAACCACAAATTTCACACAAACAGTCCAATTATTCGCAAGTTCAAATCACAGCCATCGTTTTCATTCAGTCATTCATTTCATTACCAAACAACAAATGAAGTCCAGTCAAAACTGAAATTTAGTGGTAGCCGGTGTTGTGTCGTGTCCTGAATCCGAGAGGGTCTCGAGAGTTCAAAACTAGTGATCAGAATTTTTCTTCGACACGACTTTGCAAGAGGTAAAAGAAAACACCCATGAAGAGAAATTTAAAAGAAAAAAAAACCAAAATTGAATTCTGAATTCTAAGAAATTCAGATGAATCAAAGGCTGAGACTTTTTTTTTCTTTCCAATTACAAGGTAAACGAAAAGACTTGAGCTTTTTAAAGTCTGTAACCTTCCAAGAAACTGCCCCTTTCATCAAAAGCTTAGTTTTATTTCTGCAGAACTCCAAAGATTTAGAAACCCTTTTAAAAAGCAAAAAGAAGTGAGAGTTTCGAACACCTCATAATACATGTATGGTATGTATTAGTAACCAAAAAACAACTCTTTTGATAAATTGGTTCGGTTTAACGTCTTTGGGAAGAAAGAAAGCAAACAAAAAGAAGCAATTGTGTATGAATCAGGACAGTTGATGTCAATGACAGAAACCAACCCGCCATTATATGATCTGAGAGAGAGAGAGAGAGAGAAAGAGAGAGAACTAAGAAGGAAAATTGAAACTTTCGTTTGGAAAAGTCTAGAGATTTGAATAAGCCGACCTGTTTGAGAAGAAGATGGTCTTTCTGTTTTGTCTCTTTCTTATGTTTTAACTAAGACTGTGGAAACTTGAAGAAAAACAGAGGACGAGAGAGGATTTTCTTCGAGTCGTTGAAGACTCTTCATTGAAGAGCATAACACCGTATTCTTTGTTTATTTTACTACTTGAAAACAAGAGGATACAACACAAAACGAGCAAAAGGTGGTGGACTTGTCAAAATAAAATAAGATTCTTTAGAGAATAAAATACGGAGGATGTTGAAGTTGGGAATTTTAATCAAATGACCGACTTCGGTCGCACCTATTTCACGTGTACACCAGAAAAAACATAACACTTTTTTTTTCGTGTGAAAAGACGAAATTACCCTTAATGAATACGCGATTTTTATCCGTTCGAAAACAACTTCGTTATTACGACTTCGTAATTAATTCTAAATATAATTACAATTGATTCTAAAAAAGGTGGCAAAAAAATCATCTGTCTTATTTTAGTGGTATATCAGTTATATGTTAGTCGTAATAAGGTCGCAAAAAATAAAACGAAAAGGGTATTTCGGACTTTTCCAACCAAAAAGTGGGTTAAAATTGAAAATTTTTTTTTTTTCGGTGGTGTACACTGAAATTACTGCGACCCAAGTGGGTTATTTGAGTAATATTCCCGTTGAAGTTAATGGTGGACGACAGGTGGAATCTTTTAGAAGGCGTAATGCTTTTTAGATAAATTTGTACGCTGAAATTACTGCGACCAAAGTGGGTTATTTGAGTAATATTCGCGTTGAAGTTAATGGTGGACGACAGGTGGAATCTTTTAGAAGGCGTAATGCTTTTTAGATAAATTAATAAAAATAAAAAATAAAAAACTAAAGCTAAAATGGAAAACTATCCTACATTTATTACTCTTCCTAAATTAAAATATCCAAATTCAAATCGAAAATTTGCATAATTTTATTTTGTTTGACAAAATAAATTTGAAGGAAGAAAAAGGCAATAGTTTTCTCGTTTTGAAATTTGTGCTGATGTATAAAAACAATATTTGCTGCCGATATATTTTTATAAAGAAGAATATTATTATAACGACATTGATCAAGTATATTATGAGTCATGTATAGGATTATACATAGTAAAGATAAAATTTGTTTCGAATCGAAAGAGATATCGTTGAACTCCTCAAATGAGTAATGTGAAAATAATCAAATCGGATAAGGTAGTTGACTCCATGCATTATGTTTGAGAAATGATATTGAGTAAAAAAAATGATTATTGTTTGAGGTATTACTATTTTTTTTATTAGATTATTGTATTTATTATGATTAGTTATAATCTTTTACTAGAAATAATTTATAAATATAGAAATAATTTATTATTTGTAGAATGAAATCCAAGAATGAAATTGGATTTCAGGATTAGAAATAGAGCCCCTAAATTATTTGATTATTGATTATCTGATATTAAAAAAAATTAGCAAATTGATCCTTGAGATCTATAGCATGCACGTTCTAGGATTAGAAAATTTTTGTATTATCTTTCGTTATATAACCATATATAGTTATGACACATGTATGCGATCTAAAAAAATCCAACAATGGTATCGGAATCTAGTTATTTTGCATATTATAGAACCCAAACAACAATGTTTAAATCTAGGTTTACTTTCATAGTTTTGTGCATAAATAGTTGTACATATATTATTATATCTAGTTGTAGATTTGATAATATAGCATAACATATGTTGTTGGGTATAATCGTGAGTTGATTTGAGAAAATATGAAAAAAAAATAGATTTCGCTCAAAAACTTGAATCTAATTGAGTTAGTTATAACTGGGGCCGTTCTACTTCTGAACCAGACCGAGTTAGATTGAACTAGGATCGATTCAGTCTTTTGAAACCCTAATTTTCTGAATTCGCCATGGTTAATTAAGGTGTCGCCCAACCGAGTAGGTTGCAATTTATGACAAGTCTGAAACATGACTCGATCAAGTAGATGGTTTACTCAGATCAAGTGCATGTTGTTCAATCGGGTAAATAAGTTAAGAAGTAAAGGAATGTAAGAGTTTATTCTTCTCGGTTTAGTATATACCGAGAGAAGAAGAAAAGATGTATTAGAAAAATGATTTCTTATATATTATGATTTTTGGATACATAGGCTTTAAATAGAAACAAATTTACAAAAAAATAATAATACCTAACGTCTACTTTCAATAGAAAAAGGATAGAAATATTTGAAAGAAAAAGAAAAAGAAAATTAGATCATCTAAGAATATGTCAAATATCAATCAAGGCATGGAATTGAGATCTAAACTCTTCCATCTTGAATTACAATCTTCAAAATATCTTTTGATAATAATCTTCCACGAGATTAGCTCCCAATGAATCATAGATCTTGATTTGTTGTTTATATTTATTTCTTCAATATTCTCCTCAAGATTGATTTGGGTACATAGGTTTTAAATAGAAACATATTTACAAGAAAACAATAATATCTATCATCTACTTACAATAGAAAAAGAATATAAATATTTGAATGGAAAAAAAAAAGGAAATTAGATCATCTAAGAATATGTCAAATATCAACCAAGCCATGTAATTGAGATCTAACTTTTCTAAACTCTTCCATCTTGGATTGCAATCTTCAAAATATCTTTTGATAATAATCTTCCACTAGATTAGCTCCCAATGAATCATAGATCTTGATTTGTTGTTTATATTTATTTCTTCAATAGTTTGATCAAGAAAGAATTTTGGGACTAGGGTTACTCAACCGAGTAGAAGACGTAATTGGATCGAATAATATGTATGAACAAAGTGCAATGATTATACTTAAATCTATTCGCTTTTCATTAGTAAAGCGCTTATTAAGACTTCGACCGTCTGCGTCATAGGTCATTACAAGATTAAGAATATCAAACTATCTTAGTGAGACATGATGGAGAAATCGTGTTTCTCATTACTTGAACATGAATGTGCTAATCTATACATGGTTGAAAACATTTCTTCGAAAATTCAAAGCTTATATCGCCCAATAATAGAAGCACTTATCAAGGTCTTAATCGTTTGAGTTATGGGTCATACCAAGGTGAATATATTGATCTATCTTGGTGAGATAAGAAGACAAAATTACAATTCTTATAGCTTAAATATGGGTGATTGGAGTTGGGTTATCAAGTCCGACTCATACAATTCATAATTCATGAAGAGATCTAATTCATGGTTTATATAACAAAAATGCTTTTTTTTTCTAAACCATAAACAATAGTTCATGCATGCAATATTCTCAAGATAGAGATACTAACTTGTTGTCAATCCGGACATGTTCTTCGATAATCAACAACACCACTTAAGGCGATAAAAAAGCCAACGTCCTCTGTAGAAGTCCACATGACGTGTTGGATCCAATTTGATTAGATCTGCTTTGTTGAAACCTCAAGAACTTGTTTTTCTCTTATGTGTAAAATTTTTGAAAGTTTAGGACGATTTTCTAAATGACAGTTATGTCTTTTAGTTCGAAAAATAACCCAATGTCTTAACTTTCTGAAACACTCTTATCTTTAAAGTGTTTTGAGCTAACACTCGATTGAGTATTCATTTGGATCTCTCAACCTATCGTTCACTCGAGTGTCCAACGCTCGTCTAAGTGTCCAATGCTTGACCTAACATTTTCATTTTTATTAAAAAAATCGATTTTTTTGTTATATTTTAAAAAAAATCAGTTGTCTAGTTATATTTTTATTTGATTCACATTATTCAATATTTTGGTTCTAAACTATTATATATTTGATTAGATTATTATTTAGTATTATTGGTTTATTTTAATTTACTTATTTAGTTGTTAATGAAATCGATAATCCATAGACTTACGAACAAGTCACAAATTCGATGAATTAACTCAATCGAATCACCTTATTTGTTTTTTGATCTAAACTATTCCAAATCTATATAAATATAGGTTTTATATTTTTTATATTTTATTTTTTCTTACTATTATTTTGTTAAAATATAAAGTATTAATTACATGTATGTTATTATTAAGATATTAATTAAGAAAATTATTTTCAAATTCAAGATGATTGTGATATTCCATATATTGAAAGGAATAATGAATGATGATCGATGTAAAAAGTATGGATAAGGGTGAAAATCTTGACATATTTTTAGGTAAGAGAAACATGAAGACTAATCAAATATGAGAGAAATCCAATGACTGTATATGTAAATACTATAGAATCAATGGTAAGCTAAAATAATTGATTAAACTATTGATGTTAATAATATTTATATACTTTTTCAGTTGGTTATGTAAAGTGAACTTTAAAGCTATGTTTTGAAGTAGTTTTAGAATAGGTAACATCACCAAAAGTATTTATCGAAAAATATGTGATTAAAAGTAAAACATGTTAAAATATAACGTATAGATGTGTGAGAGAATTTTTGAAAAAGTTAACGAATACATATTCTTCAACAAGCCGCTGATTCTATTCATTGTAAAGATCGTGAATTACAACTCTTTTTCGTTCGAGCTTAATCCAACCCACGAACACAACTCCCCTGAGTTTGTTCCCTTTTACAACGTGAATTCTACCAATAAAATGCACCCCAAGTATTTCCACACTCTCCTGAATGGTTCATCACTATTATTACTTTCAAGCTCTCCCCCTCAAGTGATACTCACCAGAATAAAAACTCTCTTTAAAATAAACTTTCTCAAACTCTCTGTCGTTGTACGTGTTTTCTTAATTCTTCAGGCTATCCCTTTTATAGATGTGTAGGCGTGAAGTAGATCTGTTCTTCGAGATTTGGTTTTATCTTTTTGTAGATCTTTGTCTATCTCTTAGCTTCAAAGAGTTTGATTCAACTTTATCTTCCTGATTTGATTTTATCTCTTCATGATTTGATTTTATCTCTTCAATCTTCTAGAACTTTCATCAATCTTCTGGAACCTACATCACTTAACCACAAAACAAACTCTTTCCTACAAGTATATCAGTTAAAACAAATACTAGCCATGTCAACCCTAACAATCTCCTCCTTTTTTACTTTCTACTCATACACAAACAAATGTTATAAAAAAATAGTCTTCATCCATTACTCAACGTCATGAGTATTTCATTACTCGTCAGAAGCCTTTGATCTTTCTGCCCCTATGTATATGAGTTGAAATTCAAAAATTCTAGAGCATGTTTGATATCACACACTTACCTGAGTTCAAGCAATCAGATCACATGTTAAACTACTCAGGGTCACCTGAGGCATTATAATCAGATCACACGATAAACTATCACGCATTATGCGTCGTGCTTTTGTGCTCTTATTTTTTTCTCTCCGACCTAGCAGCTATATACACCGTAATTTTTTTCGCTGTCGATCTCATCCAGCTCACGTATACGCGTCGCACTTTCGTGCCATATCAACCTCCGAGACTACAACTCTCAAACTCTTCAAACATTATGAAGCGTGCAATACCGACTCAAATCCGAGCCACAACAACACATGGAAGATGATTCGCTTAGTACAATCACAATTTCAATTTTCAGTTTTTATGTAACAAGATTGAATTCATCATAGATGATTCATCTTGAGGGGGCATATAGAAAGATATTATTTCTAGAATATTACCATTAATATAGTTATGATTTACCCTAGATATTATATCTAGAATATTTTATTATATTTTACTATATATTATGGTGTAATCTTTCAATCATCAAAATAGAAAAACATTTTCCTATTATGGTTGAATTCGAAAGCGACGATAATATACTACTAAATTCAATAGTATTATCGCTGTGAGTATCGTCTTGCATTCATTTTGCTCTTTTTTTTTTTCTAGTTTTTCTTTCTCTCGATGACGGTGTTCATCACTGTCAATCCTAGCAATTAGAGTTATGGAGGAGTACATTAGAGGATAAAGGTTTTAGGCTTAGTAGGACGAAGACTGAGTACTGCATTGCAACTTTAGTGGTAGGCGTTCTAGTGATGTGGAAGTACACTTGCAAGGAGGATTAGTACCTCAAAACCCGCATTTTAAATATCTTGGGTCATTCCTTTAAAAGGATGGAGGTTGCGACGAAGATGTTAGTCATAGAATAAAAGCGGGTTGGATGAAATGGAGACAAGCCACGAGGGTTCTTTGTGATCGTAAGGTTCCTCTACGGTTGAAAGAAAAATTCTACCGTACCGCCATAAGACCCGCATTATTGTATGGTAGTGAATGTTGGGCGGCGAAAGGACAACATATGTCTGCAATGAGTGTGGTCGAGATGAGGATGTTGAGATGGATGTGCGCACTGTTGGTTTGGTGCTCTATGATGTACTGTTTATGAGCTATGATTATGATACATTTGATGTATTGACACTTTCTATAGTTTTATGGATTAGTGTTTGATTCATTACGTATTATGCATGCTTTAATATGTTATGAAATCC
>NW_010965199.1:0-1646 GCF_000463585.1 Tarenaya hassleriana
TGATTTGTTTTTTGGAAGTTATGAAGTTAATAATATGATCTGTCAACAATCGACGAGCTCATCGGGCATGGATGGTTATTTGGCTTCTGAGTTATAGATCATCTACCGGACGATGCTTAGTAATTTGGATCGATTTTCAGATCATCGGATTATCCACCGAGAGATATATACCAATTTTTATCAATATGTAGGGATTCCGTCAATGTGTTGTCTAAATATGCTCATAACGTTTTCCTCATATATTAGATCTGCGCGATTATAGTGTCTATGCGTAGCTATTAGAATTTCTAATGATATAAAGAAAGATTTATTTTGATATGTTTTTTGAAAGTTATGAAGTTAATAATATGATCAGTCAACAATCGACCAACTCATCGGGCATAGCTGATTATTTGCCTCGAATTGTTGACCATATGGCGATGGCTAGCAATTCGAGTTGACTTCTAACTTATCAGATCTTCTATCGGATGATGCATAGTAGTTTGGGTCGATTTTCAGATCATCGGATGATCCACCGAGAGATATATACCGATTTTTATCGATATGTAGGGATTCCCTTAATATTGTCTTAATATGCTCATAACTTTTTTCTCATATATTACATATGTGCGATTATAGTATATATGCATAGTTATTAGAAAATTCTTTCTAATGATACAAAGAAAGAGTTTTTTGGACATGTTTTATGGAAGTTATGAAGTTAATAATATGATCAATCAACAATCGACCTACTCATTGGGCATGGATGGTTATTTGGCTCAAATTGTTGACTATTTGGCGATAGCTAGAATTCAAGTTGACTTCTGAGTTACAGATCATCTATCGGACGATACTTTGCAATTTGGATCGATTTTCAGATCATCGAATTATCCACCAAGAGATATATACCGATTTTTATCGATATGTAGGGATTCGGTCCATGTGTTGTCTCAATAAGCTCATAACGTTTTCTTCATATATTATATCAGCACGATTATGGTGTCTATGAATAGATATTAGAAAAAGTTTTCTAATGATATAAAGAAAGATTTATTTTGACATGTTTTCTGGAAGTTATAAAGTTAATAATATTATCAGTCAACAATCGACCAACTCATCGGGCATGGTTAGTTATTTGCCTTGAATTGTTGACCATATGGAGATGGCTAGCAATTCGAGTTGACTTCTAACTTATCAGATCATCTACCGAATGATGCATAGTAGTTTGGGTCGATTTTCAGATCATCGGGTTATCCAGCGAGAGATATATACCGATTTTTATCGATTTGTAGGGATTCTGTCAATGTGTTGTCTAAATATGCTCATAACGTTTTGCTCATATATTATATCTGCGCGATTATAGTGTTTATGCGTAGCTATTAGAAAAAGCTTTTCTGATATAAAGAAAGATTTATTTTGATATGTTTTTTAGAAGTTATGAAGTTAATAATATGATCAGTCAACAATCGACGAGTTCATCGGGCATGGATGGTTATTTGGCTTCTGAGTTATAGATCATCTACCGGACGATGCTTAGTAATTTGGATCGATTTTCAGATCATCGGATTATCCACCGAGAGATATATACCAATTTTTATCGATATGTAGGGATTCCGTCAATGTGTTGTCTAAATATGCTCATAACGTTTTGCTCATATATTATGTCT
>NW_010965200.1:0-1646 GCF_000463585.1 Tarenaya hassleriana
TAGCAATTCGAGTTGACTTCTAACTTATCAGATCATCTACCGGACGATGCATAGTAGTTTGGGTCAATTTTCAGATCATCAGATTATCCACCAAGAGATATATACCGATTTTTATCGATATGCAAGGATTTGGTCCATGTGTTGTCTCAATATACTCATAACGTTTTGCTAATATATTAGATCTGCGCGATTATGGTGTCTATGCATAGATATTAGAAAAAGCTTTCTAATGATATAAAGAAAGATTTATTTTGACATGTTTTCTGGAAGTTATGGAGTTAATAATATTATCAGCCAACAATCGACCAACTCATCGGGCATGGCTGGTTATTTGCCTCGAATTGTTGACCATATGGCGATGACTAGCAATTCGAGTTGACTTCTAACTTATCAGATCATCTACTGGACGATGTTTAGTAATTTGGATCGTTTTTCAGATCATCGGGTTATCCAGCGAGAGATATATACCGATTTTTGTCGATATGTAGAAATGTGTTGTCTAAATATGCTCATAACGTTTTGCTCATATATTAGATATGCGCGATTATAGTGTCTATGCGTAGCTATTAGAAAAAGCTTTCTAATGGTACAAAGAAAGATTTTGTTGGACATGTTTTATGAAAGTTATGAAGTTAATAATATGATCAGTAAACAATCGACAAGCTCATCGGGCATGGATGGTTATTTGGCTCAAATTGTTGACCATTTGGCGATGGCTAGTATTCGAGTTGACTTCTGAGTTACATATCATCTACCGGACGATGTTTAGTAATTTGGATTGATTTTCAGATCATCGGATTATCCACCGAGAGAGATATACCGATTTTTATCGATATGTAGGGATTGGGTCCATGTGTTGTCTCAATATGCTCATAACGTTTTGCTCATATATTAGATCTGCGCGATTATGGTGTCTATGCATAGATATTAGAAAAATCTTTCTAATGATATAAAGAAAGATTTATTTTGACATTATGGTGTCTATGCATAGATATTAGAAAAAGCTTTCTAATGATATAAAGAAAGATTTATTTTGACATGTTTTATGGAAGTTATGAAGTTAATAATATTATCAGTCAACAATCGACCAACTCATCGCGCATGACTGGTTATTTGCCTCGAATTGTTGACCGTACGGAGAAAACTAGCAATTCGAGTTGACTTCTAACTTATCAGATCATCTAACGGATGATGCATAATAGTTTGGGTTAATTTTCAGATCATCGGATTATCCACCGAGAGATATACACCGATTTTTATCGATATGTAGGGATTCCGTCAATGTTGTCTAAATATGTTCATAACTTTTTTCTAATATATCAGATCTGTGAGATTATGGTGTCTATGCGTATCTATTAGAAAATGCTTTCTAATGGTATCAAGAAAGAATTTTTTTAGAGACGTTTTGTGGAAGTTATGAAGTTAATAATATGATCAGTCAACAAACGACCAACTCATCGGGCATGGCTGATTATTTGCCTCGAATTGTTAACCATATGGCGATGGATAGCAATTCGAGTTGACTTCTAACTTATCAGATCATCTACCAGATGATGCATAGTAGTTTGGGTCGATTTTCAGATCATCGGTGTAATACCCCGATTCCCGTATAAATTATTTAAATTATTTTCGGGAATAAAAAGAGG
>NW_010965201.1:0-1645 GCF_000463585.1 Tarenaya hassleriana
CTAAGTCAAATGGAAAAAGTACAGTAAGCTTGAATGGATCACCGAGGCGAAAATAGTTTCGACCGACTGTAACAAGGTTCAAGGTTAACGCTAGTCCTGACTGTACCATGGTGAGGATAATGTAAGGAATTATTATCGATACATCTAAGCAAGACCAAGTTGCTTATTAAAACAAGACGACATGTCAATGATTATGTATCACAGGATTGAAAAGTGGGGAGAGAACTACTCAGAATACGATACGGAATACATAACAGTAAATACGTCATTGGAGGATCTGGAGGTCACACCTTTTTGGAGAAAGGGTTGACACTGATAATGACAACCCGACCCACGCAATTCCCCAGAGGACTGGAGTTCAGAAGGCGGGGATGGCGAGAGATCATCGCAAACTATGATTCAAGTATTAACTGTCATCGGGAAAAAGACAATAGATTGTTGGATACACTAAGTTAAAAAAACTGGATTCTAACGGTAAATCAGACGTGACATCGTCACATTGTAATGTCTCTGGTTTGGGAACTAAATTGGGACGTTGATCCCTGAATCAAGAAAGACTCATGATTGCTTACACGGTAGTTAGACAACATTGAGGAGTATGACCTTGAAGGCTATCACATTGACGATAATGGAGCACTGATGGCCCAGAGTTGAGACATGATATCTTAGCCAAGGAACATGAAACGAGGCTAGTGATACCTCCAAAAGCGAGTAAGATGTATCGGGACTACACTGATGTTGTACGTGGCTAGAGTATTAAGAGAGATGATGCTTATTTTGTGGCAAGAAGCCTCACTTTCGACAGGTGACGGCAGAACGACAAGATGTTGGGAGACACATTGCAGCCGTCCGAGGTACCACAGTGGAGGTGAGAGGTAATCCCCATGGATTTTGTGGATATATTACCACTCACACTGAGCAAGAAGAACACCATTTGGGGTAGTCGTAGATTGACTAACCAAATCTGCGCATTTCATTCCCATCCGTCAAGGGTATTTGATTGAACGGTTGGCGCAAATTCAGAGTGATGAGATCGTGCGTCTACATGGGGTTCCGAACGAGATCATATCGAGTAGAGGCGCCCGATTCACATTGCGCCAGTGGAAGGCGATACAGGAGGCATTGGGGACAAAGCTCAAGATGAGAACGACATATCATCCCCAGACAGACGGTCAATCGAAACGAACAATACAAATATTGGAGGATTTTATTCGAGCGTGTATCCTGGGGTGGGGAACTCCATGGGACCAGTATAAGATGTTGTACGAGTTTGCGTAGAATAAAAGTGATCACACAAGTGTCGGAGTCTCTCCATACTAGGCCGTATACGGGAGACTGTGCAAGACACCTTTATGTGGGGCAGAGATCGACGAGCGACGAGAGTTTGGGCCAGAAATCGTGGAGGAGACCACATAGGTGATACGGAGGATTTGTGCCCATCTACAAACAGTACAAAGATCGACAGAAGTCGTACGCCGATCAGCGAAGGCGCGATTTCGCACTCGAGGTCGGGTATTATGCATTCCTCTGAGTGCAGGAGATGCAGGGACGTGTGAGGTTTGGATAGAACGGGAGGTTAAATCCGTGATACTTCGAACCCTACCCTGCGATCGCGAGAGTGGGCGCGATTGCATACCGTCTTGGA
>NW_010965202.1:0-1643 GCF_000463585.1 Tarenaya hassleriana
TATGGGTTCAGATTCGGGTGATATGAATTGATTCATGGGCAATTTAGATCACTATGTTGAGGTTGCGCGTAATCCAGAAATTTTTTGTTTGAGATTCTTGAGCGTTACGTCGAATTAGAGAATAGTGAAGCCTTTCAATGTTTGATTTTTAGGATGATTTTTGCATTCTGGCGGATCTAGTGTTTAGACATTTCTTGATTGATCAACAATGGTGTTCCGTTACACAGTTCCGACAAGGAAGAGCCAGATGCTGATGGAGTACAGTCAATGCTTGGTCTTCAAAGCTATTGGGACGCTGCATACGCCGATGAGTTGACAAATTTCAGGGAGCATGGTCATGCCGGTTAAGTCTGGTAGTCCTTTCGTGAACATGTTTATCGTTCTTTTCAATTATTGTTCGTTTAAGATGGAAAAGTGGATGGATTTTTACTAGATTTATGCTGTTTTAGATTGTAAATATTTGTTAAAGAACCTTGCGTTCGAAGGAAACTCCTCGTTCTCATGGCTCACTTCTCCGTCTTCTCGATCGTGAAGCAACCATTCTTATCTATAACTTGCTTGAATTCACTATCTTGTGCAAAGTAGGTGGGCATGTTGAAAGACTCCACCTTTTCTCTTTCGAATTCGAACTAATCGATCGATTTAGTCATGCGAGAATGACAACATAGAAAACAAATATTGGTTTTAGACGGAATTTTCATTTACTGATTTAGCCATGTCAACGAGGCAAGAAGGTGGAATATCAACATCAGAGTAAGAAAGTAAATCGCAACAAGTATAAAAGGGAAATACATAAGAGATGATTGTACATGATCATACAAGAGGCAAAAGAGCACCGAGTCCACATTCACTGTCGCTACTACCGTTGCTCTTGATCTGAAGCATTGCATAACAATGCTCTCAGCGACATGTTGAGTGAGGAACTCAGGTTTAACCCAGGTACTCCTCTCTCATATAAAAAATCGGCCAAACAATACACGAATAAGATATAAATATGAATATATATATACATACGATAAGATATCAAAATCAATTCAATCAATCACAAAGTCTCAATATCAATCAGTCTGAATAATAAATCATTTGATCATGATCGTCAATTCGTCTCTAGGCACATCGCACGCCTAGATCAACCCAAGCGAATCGGAACGCAATGATCATCACTTCATATTTGTCTTTACACACAAACGCATCAGCCCAAACATATCCATATGCAAGGACCATTTATGAATTACTTATATCACCTTCATAACTGATATCAGAATTCTCGGATCTGGGATCAATTCTTCTTCAATTTACCCCATGCGTCAACCTCCGACGCCATCGACTACCGGGTAAAGTCCCATTTTTGGAACTCTCTCTCGCTGACCTCGAGGTACTCATCAGACTCGAGCTCAAACCTTTTAGAGTAAATCTTTACCACATCGTTGTGGGATTTTAGAATTAAAGATCAGAAAACTAGTAAATGCATAAACGAAGCTCTAAGCTCGGTGAAAGAGAAGACCAAATTTTAATGGAAAAAGGAGAGTTGATAATAATTAATGAATAATACAGTCACGTACATACAGAAGTCCATGAGAAAACATAGAAGGAAAGAACAAAATACATGGAATAGTAAATAAAATCAAACGGCTATAAATCTA
>NW_010965203.1:0-1641 GCF_000463585.1 Tarenaya hassleriana
GCTCTGTTCCTTGCACGTGCTGTTGTGGATGACATCCTTCCACCAGCTTTCCTTCCTAGGGCAAGAAAGACACTTCCAGAATCTTCCAAAGGTTTCCAGGTTATCCAAACTGCGGGAAAAAGCTATCTGTCTGCTCCACACCATGCGGAACTGGTGGAAAGGAGATGGGGTGGTTCAACTCGGACCACTGTTGAGGAAGTCAAGAAAAAGATTGCTGAACTTTTGAGGGAATACGTGGACAATAAAGACACTTACGAGGCTTGCCGCTGCATTAGAGAGTTGGGTGTGTCTTTTTTCCATCATGAAGTTGTGAAGAAGGCTTTGATTACTGCCATGGAGATCCCTACAGCTGAACCACTTATATTTAAGCTGTTGAAGGAGGCAGCTAAAGAAAATCTGGTAAGTTCTAGTCAAATGGTGAAGGGGTTTTCTAGGCTAGGAGAAAGCCTTGACGATCTTGCTCTCGACATTCCATCTGCCAAAACCCTATTTGGTTCGATTGTGTCAAATGCTGTCTCCGAAGGTTGGCTTGATGCTTCGTTCAATGATCCCTCTGGTGAAGAAGGGCAAGTGCAGATTGAGAATGAGAAACTGAAGCGTTACAAGGAAGAGGTTGTGACCATGATTCATGAGTATTTCCTCTCTGATGACATTCCTGAACTCGTTCGTAATCTTGAGGATTTAGAGGCACCTGAGTACAACCCGGTTTTTCTCAAGAAGCTGATAACACTCGCCATGGACAGGAAGAACCGTGAGAAGGAAATGGCATCTGTTCTCCTCTCATCTCTTCACATTGAGATTTTCTCAACAGAAGACATCGTAAATGGTTTTGTCATGCTCCTGGAGTCTGCGGAAGACACGGCTCTGGACATTCTCGATGCTTCCAATGAACTTGCTCTGTTCTTGGCAAGAGCTGTGATCGATGATGTTTTAGCACCCTTGAACCTTGAAGAAATCTCTAGCAGATTACGACCCAACTCCTCTGGAACCGAGACAGTGAAGATGGCCCGGTCGCTTATCTTTGCCCGTCATGCGGGAGAGAGGCTTCTACGATGCTGGGGTGGTGGCACGGGGTGGGCAGTGGAAGATGCAAAGGACAAGATATGGAAGCTTCTGGAAGAGTACGAGAGTTCTGGCGTAGTCTCGGAGGCCTGCCAGTGCATTCGCGAGCTGGGTTTGCCGTTCTTCAACCACGAGGTGGTCAAGAAGGCACTTGTCATGGCCATGGAGAAGAAGAATGACCGGATGCTGGATCTTCTCCAGGAGAGCTTCAGCGAGGGCCTCATCACGACGAACCAGATGACCAAAGGATTCACCCGGGTGAAAGATGCCCTTGATGATCTGGCTCTCGATATCCCGAACGCAGAGGAGAAATTCAGTGTCTATGTGGGTCACGGCCAAAAGAACGGATGGCTCTCATCCTCGTTTGTACCTTCTTCCCTAACTTGAGGGCTCAGCTCTTGTGTCACCGAGCTCCCTATCCATGGCCGCTTCACCGTCCAGGGTTCTGCCTTTTTTTAGGGTTTGAGAAACTTGGAAAGGGAGCTGGATAACTTGGCGACTAATTCTCAGAATCAGTGTTATCGTTTTCTGTGTAACTGGAGACCGGTTCTGTTTGACGTTTGGATAGACTCATCCCCC
>NW_010965204.1:0-1641 GCF_000463585.1 Tarenaya hassleriana
TTAGGCAGTAAATAAGTGGGGGAGAGAGAGAGAGAGGTTTGTTCATCCACGGGCGGGGAATTAAAAGCGGAGATGTTTTTAAAATTCATACAAACTTATAAACAATGATAAGAAAGTGGAATTTGAAATTATTTTATCAATTCTATTAAAAAAAAGAAAAAAAGAAAAAAAAAGACTGAAAAAGATAGGTTTTTTGATGTTGGAGTTCACATCTCCACATGCAGAGGATCACATGCTCTCTCTCTCTCTCTAGAGAGAGAATGAAAGTTTGGAACTTGAAAAAAGCAGCTAAAAACAAGAAATAGAAAAATCTCTTGCTTTGTCTCTGCTAATTATCTTAGTAGCAATTTCAGACAACAGAAGAAAGACTCTCTCTCTCTCCCTCTCTCTGGGTTTTTCTTGAAAGTTTCTGTCTTTTGGAGCATTTCCCGATCTCATGTTCTTCGGACAGTCTCCGAACATCGGACAAAGGTATCGTATTTCATGCGGGTCTCTCGTCAATATTCTCTGAATTTCCTTGCATTTAATTTTTAGGGGGAGGGTCAAAACAAGATTGATTTTTTTTTTTCTGGGTGTTTATTTTACTTTCCTTGGGTTCCTTTAAACGAGACAACCCGACTGTCCACACTGTTGTATTGTGTGTGTTATCCGATGGCTTCTTGGTGGTTTTCTGCAAATTTGAACTGTTTTTAGTGTATGAATGTATACTGCATTCTCCATTTTATATTTCTGGGTTTTAAGCATCAAAGTTTGGATTTTTTGATACACATTTTGTACCATTTAATTGAAACTTGCTGCTTTTGATTCCTTTCCGGTGATTCGAGTCATGGGTTCGAAGTGATTTTGCAGATTCTCTTGTTCTTTTTCTGTAATTGGGTTTCCATTAGGGCAAGGAAATAGGTAAGAAGGGTATCTTGGTCATGATAAGAACAAAAGCTGTAATTGTTTTTCTCTTTTATGGCATGTAAGAAGATAGGAATTGAATGGAGAATTTATGTTTTCTTGTCTTCCCTGCATATTTAGTTTGATGCTGAGTTTAAAATTTGAGCTTTGTCTTTTCCTGTGTATTTAGATAAAATGTTCTTGTGGTCCTGAAGATGGCATGTATTGTGCTCTTGCATATGAGAGAGTAGATTTGAAGCAAAGCTGGGAGGTTGACAAGCCAAGTTACCTTGTTTTTTTTTAAAATATATTCTGAATTCGCCCCAAAAAACAAAATTCATGGGTGTTTCTTGTTTTCAAGGTTATAGCTCCTGTTGTGTATGAATGGCCAATGTCCAAACGCAAGAACATTCATTGCCTATGAAATCCATTGGTTCCATGCTTCTGTTCTGTTAACCTTTCAGTTTTTGTTCTTTCAATTCTTGGGGATGTTCTGTTTGGTTTCAGTGTTTTGAAGAACTGAATGTCTTTCATCATTGCCAGATCCTGTCTTGTGATGTAATGATTAAAGCTCCTGGAATCCTGGAACTGGCAATGGAGAAGTAGAAGTTGCCATAGAATGGAATAGAATCTTCCTCTGAGAGAAGCTGTAGGGGAAAGTGAAACATCTGATTCGGTTTCTCCACTATCAGAGATGGATTCTGATGGTCAAGTGAGTTGGTTATTTTTTAGCCCTATACATTCATACATCGTCAAGTG
>NW_010965205.1:0-610 GCF_000463585.1 Tarenaya hassleriana
AGAGGCACGGACAAGGGGCGGCTCCTGACGAGTTTCTGGGTAGGGGGTACACGGATGAATCGAACACACCGGAATGAGAGAGATCTGAGGGCTGTATAGGTATGCAGTCTAAGATAACATAAAAGAATTAGTTGGGCTACTCATAGCAATAAGGTGCACCTACCTTTTTGGTTGACTATCCCGAGAGAACTCCAAACTTAAGCGTGCTGGCTCTGGAGCAATCTCAGGATGGGTGACCTACTGGGAAGTGTCTCGGTATGCGTGCGAGTGAGGACAAAACACGATGAAAGGTCCCGGGTTGCTGTGTGAGGGCAGTTTCGACAATTCATAGCGGCCTCGGGTCGTTACAGATGGTATCAGAGCCGGTACTCTCCCAGTACGGTGTGGTTCGAGGACGAACCAGACGGAAGCTGGTGGGCCTGTGACAACCCAGGGTACCGTAGGAGGGCGGGGAGTGATCGCCGGTGCAGAGGCATGGACAAGGGGCGGGTCCTAACGAGCTTCTGGGAAGGGAGTACAGGGATGAATCGAACACACCGGAATGAGAGAGATCCGAGGGCTGTATAGGTATGGGACTATGCAGTCTAAGATAACATAAAAGAATTAGTTG
>NW_010965206.1:0-304 GCF_000463585.1 Tarenaya hassleriana
CTCGGGGAGCTCAGACAAAACGAGCGACCCGCCCATTTTATGGGCGGTCGCCCGTTTTGTGAGCGGTCGCCCGTTTTGTGAGCGGTCGAAATGAAGATTTGGACCCCGAAAGCATCCTGTCGACCCCCCATACCGTTCTTGACTCATCTCAAGGTTCAAAAGAGAAATCATACACTGATTGGGACCCCGAACTTGCTCAACAAGCGGAGAAACGAGTGCTATAGCTCCATCACCTAGAGGAAATTCGTTTGGACGCATATGAAAACGCGCGGATTTACAAGGAGCGGGCCAAGAAGTGGTACGA
>NW_010965206.1:1174-11588 GCF_000463585.1 Tarenaya hassleriana
AAAAAAAAAAAAAAAAGTTTCCATCCTTTGCATTAACTTGCACGATTAAATTGCATATGCATATAGGTGTAGGAATACATGCATACACTTACATAAGATTTTTCCTCTCAAAGATTTGGTCAGATGACGATGTGGGGGACATAGAGTGAGGATTGATCTGGAAAGGTTTTAGGAGCTAAGTTTAGATTGATCTAAAGAGTTGAATAGATTGTCGAGCGAGGTAGAAATAGCTTATCCAATCCTAGAGCGAATGAATATCACGTGGGATGATTTTGTCTCCTAAAGTCTAGATGGGGTAGAGGTTACGAACCAAGCACGAAACGTCTCCCTAAAAACTACCATTGCATCCCGACACTCCTCTGTCATCATCTCGTTAATGAAAATCATTCGGGCACATGAGTGCGTCGAAAATGAAGGCTCGGGTCTAAGTTGTGGGACAAGAACACAAAAAAAAAAAAAGAGAGTGAACTCGTCAAATTCCAACGTCCTAGAAGCCCGGGATTGCATCATATGAAAAAAAAAGAGGAAAGAAAGAAAAAAACACAAAACACGAATAAAAAGGAAAGATATGGGGCAAGGAAAAACAGTAGAGTTATAGGCTAAGTAACTTTTGGGGATCTCATTTGGGATGTGTTTAGGAGGCATGCTCGGCAAGTAGGATTTACTCCACTTCTAGACCGCGGAAAGCAATGAAAATCCCATTGATAGCCTTTCGCTTGAATGTTGGAGAGGATAGAGTATACCGAACCCGATTTCATTCGCAGCGACTTTAACCCGTACAACCAATCTACTCAAAACTCCCATTTGTTCTCCGACTGTATCTTATCACTCCTTGGATAGTTTTATAATTGCACATTTACTCGAGGACGAGCAAACCTCAAGTCTGGGGGGATTTGATCACACGGATTTTTCACCGGTTTTATAACGTCGTGCATCACAATTCTTCTCACATTCTAGGCATTGTAGGACGTTAGATGGCCATGGGTAGGTTGTTTTGCTTGTTTTTCCTTGCAGGAAGACTCCACGATGAATCCTCACGAAGTGGGCACGGAAGAACAAGAATTCGAGAATGCTCGGGGAGCTCAGACAAAACGAGCGACCCGCCCATTTTATGGGCGGTCGCCCGTTTTGTGAGCGGTCGCCCGTTTTGTGAGCGGTCGCTCACTTTTTGCGTGTCAGAGGAAAATGAGCGACCCGCCCGAAAAATGGGCGACCGGAAGAAAAATGAGCGACCCGCCTGAAAAATGAGCGACCGCCCGAAATCAAAATCGGCCCAAAAGGGAAAAGCCCGTGTTTTGAGGAGAAAACCTAATTCTGAACTTTGACAAAAAGGGGAGTTGGAGGAGAGAGAAAGGAGGCTACACACTTGGGAAAAAAATCACCTTGGAGAGGAAGAAAAGAGGGATTTTGAAGATCAAGGAGGCTAGGAGAAGAAGAGGACCACCATTGAAGACTAATGCTATTGATTTGGTTGATACCCTAATTGATATGATTGTAGAACAACTTGATCATAGGGATATGGGAATGATGTTTGGAACCAAATGTCAAATGAGTGAGTTATTCACATTGGGAGATGGCTTAACTTGCTTAGGGTTCATGATAGGGTACACTAATGCATCTAGAGATCATTTAGATCATTGGGAGATGGGTGAATCGATCCTCTAGGTAGTGAGTTTAAGCTTGGGAGAGACAAACTCTAGAAGAAGTGCTTGAAACCCCCATATGGAGGATAACCCATAGACATTGTAGCATTATTAACCATCCATGCGATTCTTGAGGGATCCCGAACCTACAACGCCTCATACCATCGTTTTACAAACTGTTAATTTTACTTGCTTTCTTGTATTCCGACCCTTACCACAAACCACATTTTTACTTGACCACCTAATCTAGCTTAGAGATAGACTAATACATCCTAGTCCTCGTGTTCGACCCCGGTACTACAACTACCGTATACTTGCGGATAGTGGTACGAATCGGGTATTAAATATAAGACTCGGTGCGTGCGCATCATACAACACATGGTGACATGCTTTCTCGAATGTGCCCCTTCTCCATCAGATCCGAAATTTGCCTTTGAAGCTCTTTTGTCTCTTCGGGATTGCTTCTATAGGCAAACTTATTCGGAATGCTTGCACCGGGGACAAAATCGATTTGATGTTCGATTCCTCGTAGTGGTGGCACCTGCAAAAGATCAAGAACAACACTAGGCAAAGTAGAAATGAGTTTGTTAGTGTTCAAAAGTGCCTCTTTGTACAAAAGAACAAACATAGGCTGGTGCGAAAGAAATGCTTTCTTAACCTCTCTCGCTCTCATGAAGAAATTTGTGTTTGATCTCACGGGTATACTCTCAAAGGCCTTTGACTGGGTTTTTCTCGAATCCTCACAAATGTTTGAGTGAACTACCTCATGGTCACACAGTTTCTTCTCATTCTTGATCATTTGGAGTTGATCTTCATATACTTCTTTCGGAGACAAAGAAACCAATCTGATTTGTTTCCCTTTGAACTCAAAAGAGTATTTGTTGGAGTAACCATCGTGTTATGCATGTGTATCAAATTGCCACGGACGCCCAAGAAGTAAGTGACCGGCTTGCATAGGCACAACATCGCATAACACTTCGTCTTCATATTTTTCTATGCGAAAGAGAACCTTTACTTGCTTGTGAACCTTGGTTTCTCCACTATCATTCAGCCATTGAAGTTTATATACCTTTGGATGTCTTTGAGTAAGCAACCCTAGCTTTTCAACCAAAGAAGTGCTCGCCACGTTAGTACAACTTCCACTATCAATGATCAAGCTACATACGTTGTCCTTCACAACACATCTTGTATAAAAGATGTTTTCTCGCTGAATCTTCTCCTCTTCTATTGATCGAAGATTCAAAACCCTTCGATTCACAAGTAGTTTACCCGATTCAGCCTCTTGCTCAGCTACATCACTCTCCAAAGACGGCATTGAATCAGATTCACTCTCTGCTTCGGTTTCGATCTCTCCATTATCACGAACCACCAAAGTTCTATGATTTGGGCACTCATTAGCATAGTGTCCTCTGCCCAAACACTTAAAACATCGAATATCTCGAGTGGTGATTGAAAAGCATCTGAAGTACCTTGTTTTCTTGGCTGAGAGGTATCAGGTTTGCCCTCGGGCTTTGCTGCCACTTTTGAACCAAAAGGTTGCTTATCTGCTTTGTGGAAATGTGGCCGAGCATTGGAAGAGTTGGAACCAAATTTCTAATGCGTTTTTTCCCGTCTTTTGATTTGGTTCTAGAACTTGATCGCAAGATGTAGCAACTCCTCCATCTCAACATAATGCTGAGTTTCCACACGATCTTGGATTTCTTGATTCAACCCTCCAATAAATCTGTCCATAGTTGACTCCCTGTCCTCATCAACATTGGCTCACAACATTAACATTTTCATCTCTTTATAATACTCCTCGACACTACGGTTACCTTGCACCACACGTCTCAAACGTGAGAACGTCTCTATGATAGTGGTTTGGCACAAAACGTCACCTCATAACCGCTTTCATGTCATCCCATGTATCAATAGGATTATCGCCATTTATTCTTCGTATGGTCACAAGTTGATCCCACCATGCAAGTGCATAGTCACTAAAGCGAGTTGCTGCCAACTTCACTTTCTTTCGCTCCGAATAGTGATGCACGTCAAACACCATCTCAACCTTCCGTTCCCACTCCAAGTAAGTTTCAGCATCATTCCTGCCATGAAAAGATGGGATTTCGAGTTTTATACCGTTGAGATCATCATTAACCTGTTCCCGAGCTCTTCTTTCTCATCTTTGTCTTCGAGGAGGTTCATAGAAATCTGATCTCACGTCCTCTGCGTTGTTAGAAACAAGTTTTGTGGTGTTGTAGCTCTTTCGGGAATATTTCGAGGTTGTCTTTGCACTGCAGCTCGTTCCTCATTCTCCCTTTGATCCATACGTTGCAAGTATGGCTCAATACGTTGAAGAATGGTGCGTTCAAGATGAGCCTTCAACGCTTGCATTTGCAAAGGATTCAAACCTTCTCCCATTAGATTTTGCTCGTTGTCCTGATCTGCCATTGTGAATGTTTCCTGCAAGTAAAAACGTTAGCCATTGTGAATGTAAGAACCTCACAAATCACTCAAAAATATTGTTTCCTCAATGTGTCACTCAATTCTCCCGTTTCTCTTATGAATCCTTGTGCAAACTAATTAAGGAACTCAATCAGATGCAACAACAATGGAATTCAAAACTCAACTCACTAAACCAACTCAAAATGGTGAATACTAGTGATTATAAATTCAGAAAAACAAATACCCAAAACATCAAAAACTCATATGACTCAAAGATGGAACTTCGACTCAAACGATATTTGACAATGACTTAAATGGAAATATAAACCGACACAAATTTTTTTTTAATCAACTTCCGATTTGTTTTTTTTTTTCTTTTTTCGTTTTTTTTCTTGTTCTTTCTCTTTGTTTTTCTTTCTTTCTCTTTTTTTTTTTCAGATTTTTTTCTTGTTGATTCTTCGATATGAACTGCAACAAAACACCAAATGATATGATCCCAAGATCGATAGATTTCCCGATAGGCGGTGGATGGGTTCCCTAAACCCCTAAACAATTCGCAAACGAAACCTAAGCAAGCGTTCGAGACGAACTGTCTTAAACCCCGAGTGAACCTGGTTTAGAAACGTAGGGTGATCGAAGACGCCACAAGTGTTGTACGGAATCAACACTTGATACGTCAAGATTGAACGCCACGGATGAAGATCCGATAAGTTCATAAATTAGTTCTAAAAGAACTCTAAGAGAAACCTCTCAAAAATATATTTCAAAGTTGTGTTTTCAAATGTGATATGGGATCCCTATTTATAGATCACCATACATGAAACTTAGCAACATAACATAAATAAGAACAAACAACGAGGTGTGAATGTGTGGTCTTCAAGAAGTCTTGAATGTGATTGTGTGAACTTCAAGAAAACCATAATGGTGACTTTGTGGTCTTCAAGATGGTATTGAAAAGACATCTTGACCAGAATTGATGTAAATTTTCGTCACCCTTATTGGGCCTAAAATATGGGCTTCATTTGTGGGCCTTCCAAGCTTGATATCATGTGGATAAATGGGATGGGCTTGTTGTTGGACCAACCCAACACATTCTTCCAAGTGTTCTTGACCCAAACAAGGGAGAATAAGGCCATTTGGTGCAGCTTGCAGCTTCTTGGCACGAGATCTTGTAATCGGTCCAATTGGCTCAACGCTTTCTCCCACTGTGTTCATCCCGTAGCTAGCTTCCGATGCAGCTCGTCCTTGCATGAGTTCAGCTCCAATGGTGTTGCCTTGGATGTCCACATCAATGATGAATTCTTTCGGCCAAAGATAATGTTGCCAAGTTTGAAGCGCCCTCACCAAAGCATAAAACTCTTTGTCATAAGTGGGATAGTTTAGTTACGCTCCACTTAGCTTCTCACTGAAATAAGCTATTGGCTTTCCTTCCTGCATCAAAACAACTCCAATACCTACACCAGATGCATCACATTCTACCTCGAAAGCTTTAGAAAAATCAGGTAGAGACAAGAGCGGAGAATTAGTGAATTTTTCTTTCAAAAGTTGAAAAGCAGCTTCTTGTGCGTCTCCCCACTTAAACCCGACATTCTTCTTGACAACTTATGTCAGTGGTGCAGCTATGGTGCTAAAGTCTTTAACAAACCTGCTGTAAAAACTTGCAAGTCCATGAAAGCTCCTCACGCCACCAACTGTCCTCAGACATGGCCAATCCCTTATGGCTGCGATCTTCTCTTCATCGACATGAATTCCCTGCTCACTAACCATAAAGCCTAAAAACACTAACTTATTAGTGCAAAACGTGCATTTCTTGAGGTTAGTAAACAATCGCTCCTTTCGCAGAACATCCAAGACAGATTTGATGTGTTCAACATGTTCAACAAGGTTCTTACTATATATCAGGATATCATCAAAATACACAACCACGAAACGTCCTAGTAAATGTCTAAGAACGTGATTCATCAGCCTCATAAACGTGCTAGGTGCATTTGTTAAGCCAAAAGGCATAACCAACCATTCATACAACCCATGCTTTGTTTTAAAGGCTGTTTTTCACTCATTCACATTCTTTCATGCATATTTGATGATAGCCACTTCTCAAATCAACCTTAGAAAAGAATTTTAAACCATACTCATCTAACATGTCATCAAGTCTCGGAATAGGATGGCGATACTTTACCGTGATTTGTTTGACTGCACGACAATCAACACACATTGGCCATGTACCATATTTCTTTGGTACAAGAATCACCGACACGGCACATGGTGACATGCTTTCTAGGACGTGTCCCTTCTCCATCAGATTCAAAATTTGCCTTTGAAGCTCTTTGGTTTCTTCGGGATTGTTGTGTAGGCTGCCTTGTTCGGAATACTTGCACTGGGAACAAAATCAATTTGATGCTCGATTCCTCGTAATGGTGGCAGTCAATTTGGAATCTCCTTCGGAAAAACATCGTCACATTCCTGCAGAAGATCAAGAACAACACTAGGCAAAGTAGAAGTGAGTTCGTTAGTGTTCAAAGTCCCTCTTTGTACAGAAGTACAAACATAGGTTGATGTGAAAGCAAAGTTTCTTAATCTCTCTCGCTCTCATGAAGAAATTTGTGTTTGATCTCACGGGTATACTCTCAAAGGCCTTTAACTGGATTTTTCTCATGGTCACACAATTTCTTCTCATTCTTGATCATTTGGAGTTGATCTTCGCACACTTCTTTAGGAGTCAAAGGAACCAGTCTGATTTGTTTCCCTTTGAACTCAAAAGAATATTTGTTGGAGTATCCATCGTGTTGAGAACGCGTATCAAACTGCCATGCCCGCCCAAGAAGTAAATGACCAGCTTGCATAGGTACAACATCACATAGCACTTCATCTTCGTATTTGCCAATTCGAAATGGAACCTTCACTGTCTGTGAACCTTTGCTTTTCCACTGTCATTCAGCCACTAAAGTTTGTATGGTTTTGAATGCTTTTGAGTAAGCAACCCTAGCTTTTCAACCAAAGAATTGCTCGCCAAGTTAGTACAACTCCCACTATCAATGATCAAGCTACAAACCTTGTCCTTGACAACACATTTTGTATAAAAGATGTTTTCTCGCTGAATTTTTTCCTCTTCTTTCGATCGAAGATTCAAAACCTTTCTAGTCACCATCAGTTTACCTGACTTAGCCTCTTGCTCATCTACATCACTCTCCAAAGACGCCATTGAATCAGATTCACCCTCAGCTTCGGTTTTAACCTCTCCATTTGATGAGGTCATCGACTTAGATGGACTAAACGAGGAGCAAGCGGAGCAAGGAAACCATGGAACGCACAAAGGAGCTGAGGAGCACAAAGGAGCCAAGGAGGAGGACAAGCAAGGAGAGACAACCAATGAACCAGTCTTTCCAATCATTCCCGATCCACCACTCACAAGGGAACGACCAAGGAGCCTGCGTTCAAGAATCAACAAGTTTGTGGCCAAGACCCTTGAAGACAATCCAAGAACCGAAGAAGCTTGCGAATTAAGCAATAAGAGTCTGCTCGTTTTTTAGCTCTTGTTGTCCAACACCTGAAGACACCATTAGGGAGCTTGTTGTAGAACACCTGATCAGCATAACAAGCACCTGAAATCATCAAAGTCTGATCTCAAATCTGCCAACTCAGCCTAGCCGTTAGAAGCATCATTCAAGGGATTTCTGCAGATATGGAGACTTTCCCTTAGAGGATGGGAGAATCATCTTCTTGTCATATTCATACTTGTCGTTGGAGTTTGATTGCTGCAGAAGAATTTTCTTTCCTTTTAAGTATTTTCCAGCAATTCTTTTCTTTCTTGTTAGACAATAAGCTAGATATTTTCCTTTTCTTCTCTTCTGCGAATTTGCCTATTTAAACAGACCCCTTTGTCAAGTTTTTACAGATTAGACTGCATAATAAAATTCAGAGCATTTCTTGTTCATCTCTCTCTCAATTTTGTCTTGAAATTCTCAAGCAAACCCGAGTCTTCGAGCTAGTGTTTGGGTGGAATTCTCAATTTCATTAGCCGAAACCTTTGTGACGAGATCAAAGAGTCTGTCATCCCTCTTTGTGGTGTCATCTATCCATCGTAATTTCCATCCTCTTTGAAGTGAAATCTGAGTGCTCATAAGCCTAGAACACTTCTCCACTATTTTCTCTTCGGAATCATTCGGTGAGAAGCTCCTAAGCCTACCGAACCTCCAATCTAACTTGAGCCTTGCTCCATTTGACAACCGTGCGTATATCATTTTTTTGGTATAAGAGCCCGGTTCAAGGCCACACGCAAGGTAACGCTGTTGATTCGATTTTATTCTTGTTATTTTGATTTTTGTGTGTGTTTGTGCAAGAACAATGGCTGAGAACGCAAAGAATACTCAAGCTGCGATCTTACAAGTCCTACAATGCCTAGAGGAACGCTTAACGGGTTTAGAAGAGGCACCAGAAAGGATATAATCTGTTAGGTTCAATATGCGCCCCAATAACGCAAATCCAGAACCGGATCCACCTGATGCACAACAAAGACCAAGGAGAATGCAAAATCCAAGAGTTCCTCTCGAAGAGGATGAAGATTCTATTAAAATGGGAAAACGAATATGTGATTGGAGTAAAATAAGATTTGAGATATGATGGAGAATAATAATAGATACAATATCATTATGCCAAATATTATGTATCTGATTTGTTTCCATTGTATCTATATTTATTTTTTACTTCGTTTCTTAATTTTTCTATAAATATTTATTTCATTTTCATTGTAATGTAACCAGAAGAAGAAAAGATGTAGCAATAAAAGTAATTTCGTTCCTTTCTATTTGTCTTATTTTATTTCCGCATTTTATTTTTCTACATGGTATCAGAGCAGCGTTGCGATCTGGACTATATGTTTCTTTTTTTTAATTTTCTAATCTCTTCTTTCTTTTGCGTTTTGGATATTCATATATCGAAATCGTTCAAAGGAGAGTAAGAATTCAAATTCAAACGATGTGCTATGACAAACAAAAGTCAAAGCTAAAAACTCTAAGATCGAGCAAGATACTATGACAAAAAGAGTTAAAGTTAGAACTTTAAAGTCAAGCGAAGTGATTTGAAAATGGTTAATGCTCTCTAAAAGAATATTATTTGGTGTTTATGAATTTTTCCAAAGACAATGAAAATGTCTGGACGGTTTATAGCATTATCAATTCAAGATTGACTTTTTCATTCTTTCAAAGTCAATCTTGAGGGGGAATGTTAAAATGGAAAAACGAATATGTGATTGGAGTAAAATAAGATTTGAGATATGATAGAGAATAATAATGGATACAATATCATTATGCCAAATATTATGTATCTGATTTATTTCCATTGTATCTATATTTCTTTTTTACTTCGTTTCTTAATTTTCCTATAAATATTTATTTCATTTTCATTGTAATGTAACCAGAAGAAAAAGAGATGTAGCAATAAAAGTAATTTCGTTCCTTTCTATTTGTCTTATTTTATTTCCGCATTTTATTTTTCTACAAATTCTGATCATTCTACTCAGAACCGACGGAGGAGGAATATTCAAAACCAAAGGTGATGAGGACAAAACTTCTGAAGAGAGAGGGAATGATGAGGACATCGGACCCAGCAACATCTCGAAACGAAGATCTTGACAGAAGCATACCTCGGATCGAAGCCACCAAGTAAAAGGAAGTTTCTTGGAGTGCAAGACAATTATCCAAAGCAAGCTTCTTCATCATCAAGGCAACTCCAACAACTAGCTTCCCAACCACCTCATTTAATGCAACATCAAGGCAATTCCAACAACTAGCTCCCCAATCACCTCATTTAATGCATTGGATTCCGACCCCTCCTGCATGTTCTTGTCATTTAATATTGTAGTTGAGAATTCTGGCCTATATAAAGACCTTGTAATGCATCATTTGTAATCAGACTTGTAGAATGTCTCAAACATTTTGAGTTTTATAAACTCTTCTTCGGTTTGTCCGAAATTTATCCCGATCTTCGGTGTGTCTGAGATCACGAGTTTGGTGTGTCCGAACTCAAGCCTTGGTGTGTCCGAGGTCCACTATCTATTCTTCCCCTTCGTTCCATCCATTTTTCTATCTTAGTTTTGAATTCGAGAGCCTTTTAGAGCCGGTGATTGAAACTAAGATCCATCAAATTCCCCTTCGTTTTAACCACAATCCGAACGCGAATTCGAGAGCCTTCTCCGTGAAGTGCGGGTGATTGCGTTTTGGATCAGATTCCATCCTCTCCGAGCCAAGGCGTGTATCATTTTGGTATCAGAGCTAGCTCGAGCCAACGGACGTCTAACCCCGGTGAGATCTATCTTTTATTTCGGTTTATTTCATAATCAAGTTTTGAGG
>NW_010965206.1:11683-14422 GCF_000463585.1 Tarenaya hassleriana
AATTATCCAAAGGAAGCTTCTTCATCATCAAGGCAACTCCAACAACTAACTTCCCAATCACCTCATTTAATGCAACATCAAGGCAATTCCAACAACTAGCTCCCCAACCACCTCATTTAATGCATTGGATTCCGACCCCTCTTGCATGTTCTTGTCATTTAATATTGTAGTTGAGAATTCTAGCCTATATAAAGGCCTTGTAATGTATCATTTGTAATCAGACTTGTAGAATATCTCAAACATTTCGAGTTTTATAAACTCTTCTTCGGTTTGTCCGAAATTTATCCCGATCTTCGGTGTGTCCGAGATCACGAGTTTGGTGTGTCCGAACTCAAGCCTTGGTGTGTCCGAGGTCCACCATCTATTCTTCCCCTTCGTTCCATCCATCTTCCTTTTCGGAATTACGTCGAGCATCGCTTGATCCGTGACTGATTCCGAGGACCACCCTTCCCCTTCGAACACCATACCCGATCGAAAGTCGAGAGCCTTCTCCGTGAAACGCGTGAGACTGCGTTTCGGATCAGATTCCATCCTCTCCGAGCCAAGGCGTGTATTTCCGAAAGAAACTCCACTGGGGCTACCACCAATGAGAGGAATCGAGCATCAAATCGATTTGATCCCGGGAGCACCTCTTCCAAACAGACCCGCATACCGAATGAACCCCGAAGAGACCAAAGAGCTACAAAAACAGGTACAAGAGTTATTTGAAAAAGGGTTATATTCGTGAAAGTTTGAGTCCATGTGCAGTTCCCGTTTTACTCGTCCTGAAGAACGATGGAACATGGAGGATGTGCGTAGATTGTCGGGCTATCAACAATATCATAATCAAATGCTGACATCCTATCCCGCGTTTGGACGACATGTTGTGTGACACCCGTAACCCGTGTACAGTATACGGGCTGTGCCACATGGACGATATAAAATAAAATAATAAAATAATAAAATGTGGAAGCAAAATTTACGAAATCCAAAAACATTTTTAGATCAAATCAGAGTAGCAGCGGGAAATACAAAGCGATTAATATCGCAAAATGACACACGTCCGAATAGTCATAATACAACCGTACAAAAGTCGAAACTACAAGTCCCTTGGTTCAGAATACAAATCCCGTACATGATGCTGCTTCTCTCGGGTCGTCGTCTGCTGAGGCGCTAGGCGTAATCCTCGTGATCTGAAAAATGTAAACCACGAGGGCTAAGCATAACTACTTAGTGAGTAGCCCGGGTTGAACCCGGGAATCCCGTTCTCAATGAGAACGGTACAGTCGACATTTCCAATGAACACATGCAATAAACGAAAACGCAGTAAACACATATAAGACAAGCACAATCACGCCCATATAGAGTCCACCATAGGACTTGACTAGGGGCGCCTCCACGCCCGTCACTCGCGTGACGTTGGCCATCGCATCGCATGCGATCTTGCGCGTCTCCTGCACATGTCACTTTCTTGACTACCGATGTCAAATCCATGACACAACGGAATACAAACATACCCGTATGGAGTCCACCATAGGGTCCAACCATATACCCTAGTCAAGTCCATGACTAGGGGCGAGTCCACGCCCGTCAAGTCCATGACGTTGGTCGTCGTGTCGCACACGACTCACATGCATCTCAAACGCCCGTCAAGTCCATGACGTTGATGGTTGAGTCCACAACAATCCACAAACACAATCACGCTTAACTCGTACGCTACTACACATATGGCACACAACGTGCAATATTCCCATAATACAATCATACGTGTCACGGTATCCGGTCCCTACCGAGTTACCGTTCCACGCCATGCACTTCTACCCACAAACAATCACGCAACGATCACTCATAATTTGATATCGCACATCTCACAACGCCACGCAACGTCCTGGCAAAAACACGGCTCGATCGATCCCAATCACGACGCTTTGTCCTCTGGTGGGGGTTTGATTCGTCCGTCATCAAGTCTGGTCAGGCCCGGGCCAACCCCGTTAGCCGTTTTCTCTTTCTCGGGTAAAAATTAAATTTTCTTCCAATTTTTCTGAGCCTAGTTCGGCGGACCAAGTTTTGGTCAGCCGGATCAGTTCTATTCCTCCCCTGGTCCGGTTCGCCCCTTGGTCAGTCGATCCGAGAGAGGGAACAGGCCTGGTCCGGCGGACCAGGACTGGTCAGCCCCGGACCAGATTGTCCTTCCCCTCTCTCGGTCCGGTTCTTGGTCAGGCGGAGTCTGTTCCCTCGGAACACGTCTGGTCCGGCGGACCAGAACTGGTCAGCCCCAGACCAGGCGTGTTTTTTTCTCCGGTCCGCCTCCTTTCTTCTGGTCCGGCGGTGCGCGTAACCTCGGAACACGTCTGGTCCGGCGCACCAGGTTCTGGTCCGGCGGACCAGGCGCGTTCTTCTCTCGGTCAGCTCTCTCTTCCCTGGCTCGGCGGACCGCACGTGTTTTGTTCCAGTCCTAGTCCGGAGCTGACCACGCATGGTCCGGCGGACCGGGACTGGAACCTTCTTCTTCCTTGCGATTTTTCCGGTTCTGTTTCGATTTTTCTCACTCTAATCGATTCGGGTTGCTTCTAAATGCCAATTAATCATAGATTTACATCCCTAGACATGTTCTAAGCCTCAAACACGCAAGGAAATCTCGAATTGGACCATCAAACATTGAAAACGAGATCCCACAAATTCAATTCAAGCCACTCACCTTGTTCTTGAGCTTATCCGAGCTCGTGTGAGTTCCTCGTGGCTTTTCACGACGCGAGAATC
>NW_010965206.1:15576-25153 GCF_000463585.1 Tarenaya hassleriana
GAAGCATGGGTTGTACGAGTGGTTAGTCATGCCCTTCGGCTTAATCAACGCACCAAGTACATTCATGAGGCTCATGAATTATGTCCTACGAGCCTTCACTGGTAAATTCGTTGTGGTTTATTTCGATGATATTTTGATTTATAGCAAATGTCTTGTTGACCATGTGACACATCTTGAGCTAGTCATGGAGACTCTCCGAAGAGAGAAACTTTATACTAATCTCAATAAGTGCACATTCTGCACTAATGAGTTTGTCTTTTTAGGTTTTGTTGTGAGTTCGCTGGACGTGTGGATGGAGAAAAGATCAAAACAATCCGAGATTGGCCAACTCCTACAACCGTCGGACATGAGCGAAGCTTCCATGGCTTGGCGAGCTTCTACCGTCGGTTTGTTCGTGACTTTAGCAGCCTTGCAGCCCCTCTCACGTCCATTATCAAGAAAGATAAGCCATTTGAGTGGGGAGAAGTACAAGAGAAGGCATTCAACACATTAAAGGAGTAACTCACGAGAGCACCCATCTTAGTCCTTCCCGACTTTGACAAGGTATTTGAAATTGAATGTGATGCATCCGGTGTGGGTATTGGAGATGTTTTGATGCAGGAGAAACGACCCGTGGCCTACTTTAGCGAAAAGCTAAATGGAGAAACACTCAACTATCCCACATATGACAAGGAGTTATATTCTTTGGTGCGAGCATTACAAACGTGGCAACACTACCTCTTGGCGAAAGAGTTCATCATACATACGGATCACGAGACCCTCAAGCATCTCAAAGGACAGACTACACTCAAGAAGAGGCATGCGAGGTGGATGGAGTTCATTGAGACATTCCCCTATGTGATCAAATACAAGAGAGGCAAAGACAACGTGGTGGCGGATGCACTATCAAGGAGACACACTCTCATCACCACCATGGAGGCAAGGATGCTCAGCTTTGAGCATATCAAAGGCCTGTACAGCAATGATCCGGAGCTCGGAGATATCTATGAGGAGTGCAACAAAGCAGCATATGGATCATACTACAAGGAAGGCGATTACTTGTTCCGAGAGCGCAGATTGTGCATTCCACAATGCTCAATGAGGGATCTCATTCTTCAAGAAGCACATGGAAGAGCATCATGGGACATTTTGGCGTGGATAAGACACTCTCTGTAGTGAAGGACCATTTCTTCTGGCCACATCTCAAACGGGATGTCGAACGACATTGTGCTCGATGTGTTCAATGCCATCAAGCCAAGTCTAAGACACACCTGCACGGTTTGTATCTTCCCTTACCTATTCCTACTTGTCCTTGGACTGACATTTCTATGGACTTTGTTCTTGAACTTCCAAAAATTCGGAACAAAGATTCCATCTTTGTTGTTGTTGACATGTTTTCAAAGAGGGCACATTTCATTCCTTGTGCAAAGACAAACGACGCCTCTTACATAGTTGATCTGTTCTTTAAGGAAACCGTGAGGATTCATGAGCTGCCGAAGACCATCGTTTCTGATCGAGATACGAAGTTCATGAGCTACTTTTGGAAGACATTGTGGAGGAAATTCCGAACAAAGCTTTTGTTCTCTACAACTTGTCATCCTCAAACCGATGGGAAAACGGAGGTGTCAACCGCACTTTGGGGACGCTGTTGCGAGCAGCTATAGGGAGAAACTTGAAGAATTGGCTGGACTCCATTCCCCATGTCGAGTTTGCATACAACCGAGCTATCCGTTCGGCAACAAAACATTCACCCTTTGAGGTTGTCTAAGGATTCTACCCCATCACTCCCCTGGATTTCTCGCCCATTCCAAGCAAGGAAATGGTCAGCCTTGATGGGCAGCTAAAGGTCGAGAGTGTGATGAAGCTACATGCAAAAGTTCGGGAGAATATCGCAAGGAGAACGGAGCAATATGCACGACAAGCAAACCAGGGGCGAAAGAAGATCACTACCAATGAGGGAGATTGGGTGTGGCTATATCTAAGACATGAGCGCTTTCCAAACAAGAGGACATCCAAGCTAGCACCAAGAGGAGATCACCCATTCCGCGTGATCGAGAAGATCAACAGCAACACCTATCGTTTGGAGCTTCCCGGTGAGTATAACGTCTCTTCTACTTTCAGTATAGCTTACTTGCTTCCTTTTGATGCAGAAGATTCTGTTTTGAGGTCAAAACCTTCTCAAGGAGGAGGAGATGATGAGGTCATCGACTTAAATAGGCTAAACGAGGAGCAAGCGGAGCAAGGAAACCATGGAACACACAAAGGAGCTGAGGAGCACAAAGGAGCCAAGGAGGAGGACAAGCAAGGAGAGACAACCAATGAACCAGTCTTCCCGATCATTTCCGATCCACCACTCACAAGGGAACGAGCACGGAGCCTGCGTTCAAGAATCAACAAGTTCGTGGCCAAGACCCTTGAAGACAATCCAAGAACCGAAGAAGCTTGCGGATTAAGCAACAAGAGCCTGCTCGTTTTTGAGCTCTTGTTGTCCAACACCTGAAGACGCCATTAGGGAGTTTGTTGTGGAACACCTGATCAGCATAACAAGCACCTGAACTCATCAAAGTCTGATCTCAAATCTGCCAACTCAGCCTAGCCGTTAGAAGCATCATTCAAGGGATTTTTGCAGATTTGGAGACTTTTCCTTAGAATATGGGAGAATCATCTTCTTGCCATATTCATACTAGCCGTTGGAGTTTGATTGCTGCAGAAGAATTCTCTTTCCTTTTAAGTATTTTTCAGCAATTGTTTCCTTTCTTGTTAGACAATCAGCTAGCTATTTTCCTTTTCCTCTCTTCTGCGAATTTGCCTATTTAAAGAGCATTTTTTGTTCATCTCTCTCTCGATTTTGTCTTGAAATTATCAAGCAAACCCGAGTCTTCGAGCTAGTGTTTGGATAAGATTCTCAATTTCATTAGCCGAAACCTTTGTGACGAGATCAAAGAGTCTGTCATCCCTCCTTGTGGTGTCATCTATCCATCGTAATTTTCATCCTCTTTGAAGTGAAATATGAGTGCTCATAAGCCTAGAACACTTCTCCACTATTTTCTCTTTGGAATCATTCGATGAGAAGCTCCTAAGCCTACCGAATCTCCAATCTAACTTGAGCCTTGCTCCATTGGACAACCGTGCGTGTCTCACCGTTATCAGGAACCACCAAAGTTCTTTGATTCGGGTACTCATTTGCATAGTGTCCTCTGCCCAAACACTTAAAACATCGAATATCTCGAGTACGTGATGGAAGGGCATAAAAAATGCCTTGCTTTCTTGGCTGAGAAGTTTCAGGTTTGCCCTTGGGTTTTGCTGCAACTTTTGAACCAAAAGCTTGCTTATCTTCTTTATGGAAATTTGGTCAAGCATGAGAAGAGTTGGAACCAAACTTCTGATGTGTTTTCCCCGTTCTTTTTATTTTGTTCTCGAACTTGATCGCACGATGTAGCAAATCCTCCATCTCAACATAATGTTGAGTCTCCACACGATCTTGGATCTCTTGATTCAACCCTCCAATGAATTTGTCCATCGTTGACTCCCTATCTTCATCAACATTGGCTCGGATCAATAGTATTTCCATCTCTTTGTAATATTCTTCGACACTACGGTTACCTTGCACCAAACGCCTCAATCGTTGGAGAACTTCTCTGTGATAGTGGTTTGAAACAAAACGTCGCCTCATAACCGCTTTCATGTTGTTCCAAGCATCGATAGGATTCTCTCCATTTCTTCTTCTTGTGGTAACAAGTTGAACCCACCATGCAAGTGCATAATCACTAAAGCGAGCTGCTGCCAACTTCACTTTCTTACGTTCCGAATAGTGGTGTACGTCAAACACCATCTCAACCTTTCGTTCGCACTCCAAGTAAGCTTCAACATCATTTCTCCCATGAAAAGATGTGATTTCAAGTTTGATGCCGCTGAGATCATCATCAACCCGCTCTCGTGCTCTTCTTTCTCGCCCTTGTCTCCGAGGAGCTTCATAAAAGTCTGATCTCACTTCTTCTTCTTCATTGCTAGAAACTTGTTGTGGTGTTCTAGCTCTTTTGGGAATATTTCGAGGTTGTCTTTGCACCACAGCACGTTCCTCCTCTCTTTGATCCATACGTTGCAAGTATGGCTCAATGCGTTGAAGAATGGTGCGCCCAAAATGAGTCGTCAATGCTTGCATTTGCAACGTGTTTAAACCCTCTCCGCTGGGTTTTACTCATTGTTTTGATCCGCCATTGTGAATTTTTCCTTCAAGTAAAAATGTCAGCGAATAAACAGAAATAGACAAGGAAAAGAAAGATGAGAGAACCTCACAAATCACTCAGAAAAGTGTTTCGCTCAATTTGTGTATCACTCAACTCTCCCTCTTCTCTTACGAATCCTTGTGCAAACTAATTAAGGAACTCAATCAGATGATACAAAAATGGAATTCAAAACTCAACTTACTAAACCAAGTCAAAAGATGAGTAAGAGTGACTCTAAATGAAAACCAATATTCAAAACAACAAAACTCAAATGACTCAGTTGAAACTTCAACTATGACTCAAACGAAAAGTTTGCACTCCGATTCAAAAACGGAAATTTGAACTCCGACTAAAACGGAAAATTGAACTCCGACTCAAATGAAAATTTTGAATTCCGACTCAAATGGAAATTTTGAACTCCGACTCAAATTTGAATCAACTTCGAATTTTCCTTTTTTTTTCCTCTCTTTTTTTTTGTATTTTTTTCTCTTTGTTTTTTAATCTTCGAAGTTTTTTTTCAGATTTTTTTTCTTCGATCTCTTTTTTCTTGCTTTTTTTTGTTGATTCCCTTTGCACTTTGAACTGTAACAAAATCAAAAGTCGAAAATCAATAAAATGATAACAGAAATGACAAAATAAGATAAGATAAGATAGAATATAAAATGGACAAAATGAGTAAAGGATAATCCTAATAGGAAAATCTAGGCTTTGATACCAAATGATATGATCTCAAGATCGATAGATTTTCCGATAGGCGGTGGATGGTTCCCTAAACTCCTAAACAACTCGCAAACGAAACCTAAGCAAGCGTTCGAGACGAACGGTCTTAAACCCTGAGTGAACTTGGTTTAGAAACGTAGGGTGAGCGAAGACGCCACAAGTGTTGTGCAGAATCAATACTTGATAAGTCAAGGTTGAACGCCACGGATGAAGATCTGATAAGTTTAGAAATTAGTTCTAAAAGAACTCTAAGAGAAACCTCTCAAAATATATTTCAAAGTTGTTTCTACAATCTGATTTTTTATCTCTATTTATAGAGAACAATACATAAAATTTAGCAAAATTAACATAAATAAGTATAAACAAAGATGTTTGAATGTGTAGTCTTCAAGAGAGTCAAAATTGACTTTGTAATCTTCAAGAATGAAGTTGGAAAGTCATCTTGACCAGATTTAATGTCAATTTTCGTCCTCCTTATTGGGCTTGAATTTTGGGCTTGATTTATGGGCATTCCAAGGGTGAAATCAAGTGGATAATGGGCTGAATTTGTGGATGATCCAAGTCCATGCACTTTTCCATGTATTCTTGACCAAAACATTCAAGAATAAGGCAATTTGGCACAACTTGTGATACGACCCTAGATCGGTTACTCTATGTAGGGTGGGTGAAACCGCAACCCGAAGTTTACACGGAGTAGAAAACCTTGGTATAAAGACCTTGACCCAATACTCACAATGAAACAACGAACATTGGTATAATGAAGGCCTCACAAACGGATATGGAAGTTCCGCTTGATAAGCCGAGATTGAACACCACAGATAGAAAAATCCGATAAGTTCAGAAAGTTCTCAAAGAACTAGAGAGAAATACTCTTAAAACTCATTTGTTTATGCTTAAAATGGTGTGTCTTACAAATGAGATGTGAGGTGTCTTATATAGGCTTACAAAAGAGAAATCAATGATGAAAAATTTGAATAAAAGAGAAAACATAATAATGCTAAAATTTGAATAAAGATGGTTGATTGAAACTTTTGACTCTTGATTGGCCACCATTCATATCTTTTAAAAATTGATTGGCACTTTTGACATTTGATTGTCTCCACTTTTGACTTTGGCAATTTGATTGGAAGATAGTAGATTCTATATGTCATCGCTTACGTCATCTCCTCCTTTGGGCTTTCTAGAAGCCTTATTAGGTTTGTGGGCTTGAAACTTGGGCCTTTGTCATGGGTTGGACTTTGAGTATTATTTGGGCCAACAGTATTCTTGATTAGTCCATTTATTGTCTCTTTGAATATCTTCATCTGAGCCCTTGTCATTGGTCCATCGGGAATTAGCGTTGCAATGTCATCCATGTCCGTCTTGTTCATGATGTCCGCATCATTCCCCTCTTCTTGAAAAGGATTTGTCCTCAAATCGCCATCATCATCTACATCAAAAGGATTTAAATCAGATATGTTAAATGTATCACTTACATTGTACTCACCTGGTAGGTCCAATTTGTAAGCATTGTTGTTGATCCTCTCCAATACTTGAAATGGACCATCCCCCCGTGGTAAAAACTTTGATTTTCTTTGGGCTGGAAATCTCTCTTTTCGAAGGTGCACCCAAACCCAATCTCCCGGTTCAAGTATCACTTGACGTCGCCCTTTGTTAGCACTCTCTTGGTATTGCTTCATCCTCTTCTCAATGTTGTGCTTTGCCTTCTCATGAATCTGTTTAACCAATCCAGCTTTTCTCTTGCCATCTAAATTCACACGTTCATTCAAAGGTAATGGTGATAAATCCAAAGGAGTTAGAGGATTAAAACCATATACAATCTCAAAAGGTGAAAATCGAGTAGCAGAATGCACAGAACGATTGTAAGCAAACTCAACATGTGGCAAACAGTCTTCCCAGGATTTGATATTCTTTTTTATAAGTGCACGCAACAAGGTAGACAAAGTTCTACTTACTACTTCTGTTTGACCATCAGTTTGAGGATGACAAGTGGTTGAGAACAACAACTTGGTCCCTAACTTAGCCCAAAAAGTTTTCCAAAAATAGCTCAAGAACTTAGTATCTCTATCAGAGACAATGGTTCTAGGCATGCCATGCAATCTCACGATCTCCTTAGAAAACAAATCAGCAACATGCGATGCATCATTAGTTTTGTGACATGGGATAAATGAACCATCTTAGAAAATCGATCAACAACCACATAGATGGAATCTTTACCATGTTTCGACCTAGGCAAACCCAACACAAAATCTATTGAAATGTCAATCCAAGGTTCACTAGGGATGGGCAAAGGAGTATACAAATCATTGGGTTGAACTCTAGACTTCGCCTGCTTGCATGTGACACATCTACCACATATCCTTTCAACATCTCGTTTCATGTGTGACCAATAGAAGTGTTGCTGCAAAATAGACAAAGTCTTTGCAACTCCAAAATGTCCCATCAGTCCACCACCATGAGACTCTCTAACCAACAAATCTCTCAATGAACAATTAGGCACACATAACTCATTCTCACGAAATAAGTAATTATCTTGCCTAAAGTACTTTTCGTGTGGAGACGGTACATGATTTGTACACATCTTTAAATTCATGATCAGATATATAAAAATCTTTGATGTGTTCAAACCCTAATAACTTTGCATTGAGAGTCGAAAGTAGGGTATACCTTCTAGACAATGTGTCAGCCACAATGTTCTCCTTACCTTGCTTGTACTGAATGACGTATGGAAATGTCTCAATGAACTCCACCCATTTTGACATGTCTCTTGTTTAGCTTGTGTTGACCCTTCAAGTGCTTCAACGATTCGTGATCAGTATGAATCACAATTTCCTTGGGCCACAAGTAATGTTGCCATGTTTGCAAAGCACGGACCAATGCATAGAGCTCTTTGTCGTATATTGGATAATTCAACGTTACTCCACTCAATTTCTGATGCATGCGCACCGAATCTTAAATTTGTAATCCGATTGCACCGCTAACCGCAAGTATACGGTAGTTGTAGTATCGGGGTCGATCACAGGGACTAGGAACAACTCGTATGCTAATCTATCCTAAATCTAGACCAAAGAGAGAAAAATATTGGTTTTGGAGTGTAGTGTGTGATGATGAAAACGTAAAACTAACGATTAAACAAAAAGTGAATGATGTGATTAGGTAAAATATAAACAATGGATAACGTTGTGGGTTTCGGGATCCCTGTAACATGTATGGATATTAGGATTGTGATGGCATGGCTAACGTGACGATTGCCTCTAAATGGGGATTTCAAGCTCTTTGTGTTGGTTGTAATGCTCTAGGATGATCCGTGATATGACATTTTGACTTTGTATTGATTCATTGGTTTATGAATGCATTACATTCCCGTTATATGATTGGCATGTTTGTTATATTTCGGCATCCTTGAATCATTATAGAATGATTCTAAACTCCCTGGTCAGTTATCATTGTGGGAACAATGATGAATTAAGACTAGCATGAGGTGTGATTGATGCATTGGATGCATATCACAATCATGGGTACTCGTTGTGAACGAGTGACTGGTTGACCCGCATGAGATTGTCACATGGACAGAGTCATGACTTGAATCTCATAAAGCGGTTTGTTCTTGGATCCTCAGACCTGAGATGTCTAGAGTATCTGATATGAGGAGTGGCGTGTCTTGACTGCGTCAAACGTCGTCTTTAACCGGATGATTATAACGGCGTTGATCAGATACGTTCACGAATCATATGGAGATAATAGACATGCAATATGGGACTTATCACCTCCTCAATAGGAGAGATATCGATGGGCCCTCTCGTGGAAGTCAGCCCCGAAAGTGTTTTGGGCTTGGCTGATGTTTTGACTCGGTCGAGTCAAAGTTTTGACTCGGACCGAGTCAATACTAAATGGGCCGAGTCAAGAGTTGACAATGGGTTTGGGCTGATTCGTTCTGACTCGACCGAGTCAGAGTTCTGACTCGGACCGAGTCAATACTCGGAAAAAGTCTCTTTTCACAAGGATTAGGGTTTCTAATCTTATATGGAGGTGTTGGACGCCGTCCTAAGTAGAGGATTGACTTACAGAACCCTAAGACAAATCTAGAACAGAAGAAAATCGTTTCTTTTGAAGTTCTAGTTCCCGGGATTCGATCCCAAGTCTTGGAAACCCTATTCACTTCACAGATCCTAGCAGATCAGTTCCAAGAGCGTTTGGAATCCTTCCCGTCGGTGTGGATACGTGTAGAGGAGCTTTACTTTCAGCTCTTGGTGATTAAAACAGGCCCTGGATCGATTGATACTTTCAGATCTTCAGGAAAGAGGTAAGTATTCGATTCCTACGGTGATATACACGATTAAACGGGGTTTTACGGATGATTTTGGTTGCGTGTGACGTTTGACTAGGTTTAGATTATTCTTCCGCTGCATGAAACCTAGTAAACCAAACCCTAGATCGATATGATCGCATGCTAGGAATCCGTAGCGAAACCCAACACTGGTATCAGAGCCTGGTTCTTGCTTGCCTACATGATTTTAATGGTTAGAATTACATGATAGGCTTGATCTGTGCATGTTTAATAATATTATGAATGTTATTTGATGCATGGATAAGTTTCTGGAAGGAGACGGCTTGATGGCGCATCGAAATAGGGTGAATTCCTAATTTTCGAG
>NW_010965206.1:26457-27225 GCF_000463585.1 Tarenaya hassleriana
TTGACCTTTAGGATTGTCTAGAATAGCTTGTGGGGTAGAAATCGTTGGTTGGAACCCATGGGACCGATGTTGTCTAGCCACGTAGAAAAGTTTCTATAAGAACCGTTCCCATGTTTGCCAAAATCGGTAAAGTCTATTATCAAATGCATTCTTATTTCTTTATGTGCAGAAAAAGATAGTGAGCATCTCGACACTCCGCTGTCACTATCTCGTCAACGAAAATCGTTCGAGGACATGAGTGCATCGATTCGATGGTTCGGGTCTAAGTTGTGGGTCAGGTTATTCAATAAACAAAATCGGAAAAAAAAATTGATTAAGAACTCTTCAACTTCAACGTCCTAGGAACCCGAGGTGCTAGCAAAAGAAAAAAAAAGAGAGAAAGTCTAGCTAGATGAGAAAAAAAAAAGAGAGAAAGAGCAAAAGAATGAATGCCGAAAGCGTATATAGAATGTTCTAGGATCATATAGTTTGTTTTTAGGATTATGCATTTACATATAGTGTTTATGACATATAAGATCACGTGCATAAAACCGTTTTGAGCATTGATGTGATGATCTATGGCATGAGAGAGTAGAAACGTCCTGAAAACATTGTGATCCGTTGAACGTGGTTATGTTTTGTTGAATTGATTGCTTGACCTTTAGGATTGTCTAGAACCTACGTCTATCGCATAGCTAGCTTCCTTACCTCATCAATATCTCCTCATTAGAACTCAACCTGGTGATAAGAGACACAAACCAATATCCGATGCAAAAAGAAAAAGAAAGG
>NW_010965206.1:27920-28125 GCF_000463585.1 Tarenaya hassleriana
CTCCGCTGTCACTATCTCGTCAACGAAAATCGTTCGAGGACATGAGTGCATCGATTCGATGGTTCGGGTCTAAGTTGTGGGTCAGGTTATTCAATAAACAAAATCGGAAAAAAAAATTGATTAAGAACTCTTCAACTTCAACGTCCTAGGAACCCGAGGTGCTAGCAAAAGAAAAAAAAAGAGAGAAAGTCTAGCTAGATGAGAA
>NW_010965206.1:29016-36614 GCF_000463585.1 Tarenaya hassleriana
CTACTCAATGGGCCGAGTCAAGAGTTGACAATGGGCTTGGGCTGATTCGTTCTGACTCGACCGAGTCAGAGTTCTGACTCGGACCGAGTCAATACTCGGAAAAAGTCTCTTTTCACAAGGATTAGGGTTTCTAACTTATAAGGAGGTGTTGGACGCCGTCCTAAGATAGAACTCGACTTACAGAACCCTAAGACAGATCTAGAACAGAAGGATGGACGTCAAGACCGCATTCCTTAACGGGAATTTGCTCGAGGATGTGTACATGACACAACCCGAGGGTTTTGTTGATCCTAAGAGTCCGAGGAAGGTGTGCAAGCTTCAGAGATCCATTTATGGATTGAAGCAGGCTTCGAGGAGCTGGAATCTTCGATTTGACGAGGCAGTCAAAATGTTTGGCTTCCTGCAAAACGAAGATGAGTCATGTGTTTACAAGAAGGTCAGTGGGAGCGCAGTGGTCTTCCTTGTACTTTATGTGGATGATATATTGCTCATCGGAAATGACATTCCTACCTTGCAAGGAGTAAAATCCTGGCTAGGATCAGTTTTTTCGATGAAGGACTTAGGAGAAGCCGCCTATATTCTAGGAATCAAGATCTATAGAGATAGATCGAGAAGGCTTCTTGGTCTAAGTCAGAGTACATACATTGACAAGGTCTTGAATCGGTTCAAGATGCAAGACTCCAAGAGGGGTGCCTTGCCAATGGGACATGACGTTGCTCTTAGCAAGACTCAGTGTCCAAAGACACAGGATGAGCAAGAGCGCATGAGTAGGATTCCATATGCCTCGGCAATTGGATCCATCATGTACGCCATGTTGTGTACTTGTCCGGATGTATCATATGCATTGAGTATGACTAGTAGATATCAGTCTACACCAGGTGAGGCTCACTGGATTGCGGTCAAGAACATCCTTAAGTACTTGAGAAGGACTAAGGATTTGTTCTTGGTGTATGGCGGATTGGAAGACGAGCTCGCTATAAGTGGTTATACCGATGCTAGTTTCCAAACCGACAGAGATGACTTCAGATCGCAGTCAGGTTATGTTTTCTGCCTGAACGGTGGGGCTATCAGTTGGAAGAGTTCCAAACAGCCAACCGTGGCAGATTCGACTACAGAAGCCGAGTACATAGCAGCATCGGATGCAGCTAAGGAAGCTGTTTGGATCAGGAAATTCGTGGGAGACCTGGGCGTCATTCCTAGCATTGCAGATCCCATTGAGTTGTATTGTGACAACAATGGTGCGATTGCGCAAGCTAAGGAACCCCGGTCACACCAGAGATCCAAACACATACTCAGGCGATTTCACTTGATCAGAGAAATCATCGACAGAGGAGACGTGAAGATAAGCAGAGTGTCGACGGATGATAATATTGCCGACCCATTGACGAAGCCTCTCCCTTCGTCAAAACATGATGGTCATGTTAGGGGTATGGGGATTAGATGCTTGTAGGATAGATCATAGAGCATAGTGGGAGATTGTTGGTTTTAATGCTCTAGGATGATCCGTGATATGACATTTTGACTTTGTATTGATTCATTGGTTTATGAATGCATTACATTCCCGTTATATGATTGGCATGTTTGTTATATTTCGGTATCCTTGAATCATTATAGAATGATTCTAAACTCCCTGGTCAGTTATCATTGTGGGAACTATGATGAATTAAGACTAGCATGAGGTGTGATCGATGCATTGGATGCATTTCACAATCATGGGTACTCGTTGTGAATGAGTGACTGGTTGACCCGCATGAGATTGTCACATGGACAGAGTCATGACTTGAATCTCATACAGCGGTTCGTTCTTGGATCCTCAGACCTGAGATGTCTAGAGTATCTGATGTGAGGAGTGGCGTGTCTTGACTGCGTCAAACGTCGTCTTTAACCGGATGATTATAACGGCGTTGATCAGATACGTTCACGAATCATATGGAGATAATGGACATGCAATATGGGATTTGTCACCTCCTCAATAGGAGAGATATCGCTGGGCCCTCTCGTGGAAGTCGGACTATGAAAATGTGTGGCCACGCTATAGATGAAGTTGCATCTATTTTATTAGTTGATTTGCCAAGACGAGAAAGCGGTTGAACTTGAAGGGTGGCTCACACCATGCCCTTGTTCAACTTATGATATCGTGAGATAAAGGATCAGAACTCGAGCTGTTATTGCCTTGGTTAGATCACCTCTAACTCAATTCAACTTGGGTGGTCATGGCGTCTTGCTAGAGGTTAACCATGACTTGTAGATCGGGAATGGTTCTCGAGGCTGCTGCCACTGCGAATGGGCCTACAGGGTCACACACCATTAGGGATGGACTTATATGTGAAGTTTCGGAAAGGAAGACTTGGATTTGGTCGGCAAAATCGTTTTCGGATCAAATCAGAGTGTTGGGACGTTTTCAGCCTTCTGACTCGGACCTAGTCAGTATTTGACTCGGACCGAGTCAGTTCCATGCGGGCCGAAGCCCAGAAAGTGTTTTGGGCTTGGCTGATGTTTTGACTCGGTCGAGTCAAAGTTTTGACTCGGACCGAGTCAATACTCAATGGGCCGAGTCAAGAGTTGACAATGGGCTTGGGCTGATTCGTTCTGACTCGACCGAGTCAGAGTTCTGACTCGGACCGAGTCAATACTCGGAAAAAGTCTCTTTTCACAAGGATTAGGGTTTCTATCTTATAAGGAGGTGTTGGACGCCGTCCGAAGTAGATGATTGACTTACAGAACCCTAAGACAAATCTAGAACAGAAGAAAATCGTTTCTTTTGAAGTTCTAGTTCCCGGGATTCGATCCCAAGTCTTGGAAACCCTATTCACTTCACAGATCCTAGCAGATCAGTTCCAAAAGCGTTTGGAATCCTTCCCGTCGGTGTGGATACGTGTAGAGGAGCTGTACTTTCAGCTCTTGGTGATTAAAACAGGCCCTGGATCGATTGATACTTTCAGATCTTCAGGAAAGAGGTAAGTATTCGATTCCTACGGTGATATACTCGATTGAACGGGGTTTTACGGATGATTTTGGTTGCGTGTGACGTTTGACTAGGTTTAGATTATTCTTCCGCTGCATGAAACCTAGTAAACCAAACCCTAGATCGATATGATCGCATGCTAGGAATCCGTAGCCCAAAAACCCAACACTTTGTGCAAGATCTTTCTCTCTCAAGCTTAGACCTACTACCTAGAAGATCAAACTATCCATCTCTCGATGGTCTAGATGACACCTAGATGCATTAATATCCCTATCATAAACCCTAAACAAGTCAAACCATCTCTCAATGTGAATGCCTTGTTTATTAGATGTCTAGGTCAAAACACCATTCCCATATGTCTATGATCAATGTTGTTCTAACATCATTTAATCGAGATTTTGTCAAGATCAAAAGCATGAAGAATAGAACATCAAAACCAATAAAGACAATCAAAAGAGTGCCATGGGTTGGAATGAGGTGATTACTACAATGGTTGATTTCGAATTAGGGATTTCAAGCTCTTGTGTAAGGTATTTTTCTCTCTCAAACTTAGACCTACTATCTAGAAGAATAATCCATCCATCTCTCAATGATCTAGATAATCCCTAAATGCATTAACACTTCCCATCACAAACCCTAAGTAAGTTAAGCCATTTATCAATGTGAATAACCTACTCATTTGATATTGAGGTCCAAACATCAATCCCATATCTCTATGATCAATGTTGTTCTAAAATCATTCAATCAAGGTTTTGTCAAGATCAAAAGCATGAAGCACACAATATCAAACAAAATGAAAACAACCCAAGAGTATCATAGATTAAACCCCAACATCCACACACAAGGGGATCCCTCCCCCACAACTAAAGGTCTACTCCATATTCAAGGGAAGAAAACAAGAAGAAACAAAATAAAACATGAAGAGTAGGAGAGAGAAAGCTTAATATGGTCTTCAATGGTGGATTCTCTCTCCTCTCCTCCTTCTCCAAGTTTTCCCCCTCTCCAAGGTGGCTCCCCTCCAAAGTGGCTCTAAGATCCCCTTTTTCTTTCCCTCTTTCATATTTTGTTCAGCAAACCCTAGGTTTTTTTTCTTTCTCACTAATGGGCTTGGAAGTGGCCCAAAACAACTAATGAATTTCGTCAGACAGAAATGGGCGGTCTCCTTGTATTTTAGGGCGGCCCTCCTGAATTTTCTGTTAAATCTCGAGGCTTCTATCACTTTAGGGCGGCCAGGTCTCTTTCTAGGGCGGTAGCCCATTTTTTACTTTTGTTCCACATCCCGCATTTTCGCCCGATTCTTCTGTCTTTTTCTCCAGTTGACTTTACAGCACCACTTGATCCTGTAATGGCCGAAACAAAGACCTACTCTACCTCTAGACAACTCATATACACGTGAATCCAATGATAAAGATCACAATCCACTCGTAAAATTCTCAAGTAAAGATGATGTGATCAAATCCCCCCAGACTTGAACGTTTGTTCGTCCTCGAACGAAACACATTATCATGAAAATGTCTAAGGTGTGAGAGGTTATCATCAAACTCGAATGGGATCTAGTTGGCTTGTCTATCCGGGTAAAAGTTACCGTGAATGGAATCGAGTTTAGCGTACTCTAATCCTCTAGCATTCAAACAAACGACTAATAATGGAACTTCTTTCGCCCCCCGTGATCTAAGGTACATTATACGCATCTTGCCGAGCATGTCTCTCAAACACATCCTATTCAATCTCTATGCATGATCTAGCCCATACGTTTGTGATTCTACCTCACCCTATTCTTCCTTTTTTTATTCTTTTTGTTTCTTCTTTTCTTTTCTTTTTATTTCTCTCTCTCTCTATCTTTTTCAAACATCCCGGGCTTCTAGGACGTTGAAGTTGACGAGTGACATACCTTTTTGGTATATTCGCCCCACAACTTAGACCCAAGCCATCGGTTTCCAATGCACTCATGTCCTCGATTGATTTTCATTAACGAGCTATTGAAAGTGGAGTGTCGGGATGCTATTCTATTTATTCGGGCTTTCTTCTACGCTATGGGCTTACTAAACTTAGAGATAGAAGAATGGTTCTTGGGGAGACGTTTGCGCTTGGTTCGTAGCTTCTAATCCGCCTAGACCTTAGGAGGTAAATCATCCCACATAACATTCGCTTGCTCTAAGTCTAGATTGGCTATTTCTGCTCCACTCGACAATCCATTCAGCTACTAAGGGGATCCCAAGTCCGGTTTCTCAAACCTTTCTAAACAGCCTCGCTCTACTCCCCCCACATCATCATTTGACCAACCTCTTATGCAAATGAATGTATACATGCCTATACCTATATGAACTTATGCAATATTCAACCTAATTAGAGACCTATCGTGAGACTCAATATACAAATGCACGTAACCCTATTCGGATCTATGATGAAGATGCACATTTTTTTTTGGGGTGAAAATGCAATTATGTAATGCTCACAAGACTCAAAACTTTGTTAGTGTGTCTCCTCCCAGACTTGATTCAGGCACCGTCCCCGGTGTCGATTCGATGTCAAACAGATGAAGAAAATGTGAAAAGTGGAAGGGTTTTAGATGTGGAACCTGATTGGAGTGTAGAACCCATCCATAGAGAGCTTCTCATCCTTTGAGTGTCTTGCAAGAGCCCTATGAAATGCAAAAAGAAAAATACAAATGCAATGCTAGGGGTGTAATGTTATCGCAAATGAGAATCGGAAAATGATGAGATGTATGAGTTGGTGAAGCTCATAAATAATGGGAGGGCCGCCTTAAAATGTGAGTAGGGCGCCCGTTTTTGTCTGAGAAACAGTACTCGACAATGGAGGCGCAAATCCCCAAAAAACTTTCGAGATTCGGGTTCTAGGGGGATGATATGGGCTCGAAAATTGCGTCTCTAAGCTAACCCAAGCAGTCTAGAGTTCGAAAAATTCGCCAAGAGAGAACTAGGAGATGAGAAATAGAGAAATTGAAGAGGAGAACAGTGTTACCTTGCAGTCACTGAAGGAATGGAGGGAAGAATGAGAGAGATGGCTGCAAACAGTGAGGATTTGGTTGCTGGAGGACCTGCCAAAGACGAGGGGCAAGATCGACGTCGAAGAGAGGTGTAGAGACGAGATTCGGCGGCCGGACGGCCGCCGCCGACGAATCGGAGGTCAGGTCCCCCCCTTCCCATTTGAATGAAGTAATTTCGAGCTTGCCTCATCCTTTGTTGGTTTGTCCAACAATCTCTTTCGGTTTGTCCGAAAATCCCGAGCTCGGTGTGTCCGGCTCACCCTTCGGTTTGTCCGAAGCCATACTCGCCATCTTCCCCTTCATTTCCACCATCCATTCTCTGATTCTCTCTTGAATTCGAGTGCCACTTGAGTGAGCCGGTGATTGAGAGAGTTTCCCGTAAATCCCCTTCGATTATCCCCGTTTATTCGTGAGTTCGAGTGCCGCTAGACGCGAGCCGGTGATTGCGATCAGACTTGCTTCCATCCTCTTCCGTGCGTACATCACAAGTGCTTTACTCGTAGAGCTTCTAGATCTAATCGGTTTCTGTGCAACAATTGTTCATAATCCGAATGGACAATCCAATCGATTATGCAATCCCAATCCCGAAGCTCCCACTCATTCACCATGGACCATCCATAAGAAAGAATCATGTTATTCTGAATCACAGTTGATCGGTTTCAAGCAACGATTGCTCAATCCAGATGCCGAAACGAAAAATCGAATTTTGGTGAAACGTCGGGACCTAGACCGATCGGTCTAGGCCTAGACCGATCGGTCTACGCGGTTCGGCCTACGGGTCTGCGTCGACCCAGGCCTTTCGGTCTGGAATGGCCCAGACTGATCGGTCTGGGTCCAGACCGATCAGTCTACACATGCAGACCGTTCAGTCCGGACCTGTCGGTCCAACCGACATGCGAAACCCTAGACCGATCGGTCCAGGCGAAAACGTGATCAAATCTCGTTTTCGTCGTTTCTTCCCCGTTTCAGACCCGAATTCGACTCCGTTTTTGCCTGCGAACTCAGAATTCGAAGTCTTGCACACTATGCAACAATGAACAGAAAATCTACTCTAGATCCACAATCAAATCATGCATAGCATCAAAGCAAACATAGACTTAAACAATTTAAATCCTATAACTTGCGGTTGCTTTGTTTGTATGGTGAATGTGGGATATTTTGTGCTTGTATCCGGATTTGTTGAGTGATCAATGGGAGGGGCTTCCTTGATCACATCCTCGCTACTCATGTTCTCCAACCTCTCCGGTTCTTGCCTTGTGTAGGGCAGCGAGTCTATATCTTTGGGTATCCATCCTTCAAGCTCTGTGTCACAATCGAGGTCCAGTGGGCATGTGAAGTCCCTTGGTTTGGAGTTGATTTTCCTCTGTTCCTGCAAAATCTGTATGAGTATGGACTTTATATCAAAATCTACCTCTTGTGTGGTTTGAGATGGTAGAGGGACGTATTCTTCATGGAATGGATCCTCAAAATGGTGATATGCCACATAGCCCTGATCATTGTAGAATGGAGGCACGGGTTGATATGATTGATATTGAGTGGATCCATTGTTTTAGTGGTCACTTAAGTTCCATTGTGGAGCATCCGGAGCATATGAGTTGTGGAAAACATCAGGATGGTTTGCCCACC
>NW_010965206.1:37055-40128 GCF_000463585.1 Tarenaya hassleriana
GAATGCCTTGTTCATTAGATGTCTAGGTCAAAACAACATTCCCATATGTCTATGATCAATGTTGTTCTAAGATCATTTAATCGAGATTTTGTCAAGATCAAAAGTATGAAGAATAAGACATCAAAACCAATAGAGACAATCAAAAGAGTGTCATGGGTTGGAATGAGGTGATTACTACAATGGTTGGTTTCAAATTGGGGATTTCAAGCTCTTGTGTAAGGTCTTTCTCTCTCAAGCTTAGACCTACTACCTAGAAGATCAAACTATCCATCTCTCGATGGTCTAGATGACACCTAGATGCATTAATATCTCTATCATAAACCCTAAACAAGTCAAACCATCTCTCAATGTGAATGCCTTGTTCATTAGATGTCTAGGTCAAAACAACATTCCCATATGTCTATGATCAATGTTGTTCTAAGATCATTTAATCGAGATTTTGTCAAGATCAAAAGTATGAAGAATAAGACATCAAAACCAATAGAGACAATCAAAAGAGTGTCATGGGTTGGAATGAGGTGATTACTACAATGGTTGGTTTCAAATTGGGGATTTCAAGCTCTTGTGTAAGGTCTTTCTCTCTCAAGCTTAGACCTACTATCTAGAAGAATAATCCATCCATCTCTCAATGATATAGATAATCCCTAAATGCATTAACACTCCCCATCACAAACCCTAAGTAAGTTAAGCCATTTATCAATGTGAATAACCTACTCATTTGATATTGAGGTCCAAACATCATTCCCATATCTCTATGATCAATGTTGTTCTAAAATCATTCAATCAAGGTTTTGTCAAGATCAAAAGCATGAAACACACAATATCAAACCAATGAAAACAACCCAAGAGTATCATAGATTAAACCCCAACATCCACACACAAGGGGATCCCTCCCCCACAACTAAAGGTCTACTCCATATTCAAGGGAAGAAAACAAGAAGAAACAAAATAAAACATGAAGAGTAAGAGAGAGAAAGCTTAATATGGTCTTCAATGGTGGATTCGCTCTCCTCTCCTCCTTCTCCAAGCTTTCCCCCTCTCCAAGGTGGCTCCCCTCCAAAGTGGCTCTAAGATCCCCTTTTTCTTTCCCTCTTTCCTATTTTGTTCAGCAAACCCTAGGTTTTTTTTCTTTCTCACTAATGGGCTTAGAAGTGGCCCAAAAAAACTAATGAATTTCGTCAGACAGAAATGGGCGGTCTCCTTGTATTTTAGGGTGACCCTCCTGAATTTTCTGTTAAATCTTGAGGCTTCTACCACTTTAGGGCGGCCAGGTCTCTTTCTAGGGCGGTAGCCCATTTTTTACTTTTGTTCCACATCCCACTTTTTCGCCCGATTCTTCTGTCTTTTTCTCCAGTTGACTTTACTGCACCACTTGATCCTGCAATGGCCGAAACAAGGACCTACTCTACCCCTAGACGACTCATATGCACGTGAATCCAATGATAAAGATCACAATCCACTCGTAAAATTCTCAAGTAAAGATGATGTGATCAAATCCTCCCAGACTTGAACTTTTGTTCGTCCTCGAACGAAACACATTATCATGAAAATGTCTAAGGTGTGAGAGGTTATCATCAAACTCGAATGGGATCTAAGGTTGGCTTGTCTATCCGGGTAAAAGTTACCGTGAATGGAATCGAGTTTAGCGTACTCTAATCCTCTAGCATTCAAACAAACGACTACTAATGGAACTTCTTTCGCCCCCCGTGATCTAAGGTACATTATACGCATCTTGCCGAGCATGTCTCTCAAACACATCCTATTCAATCTCTATGCATGATCTAGCCCATACGTTTGTGATTCTACCTCGCCCTATTCTTCCTTTTTTTATTCTTTTTGTTTCTTCTTTTCTTTTCTGTTTATTTCTCTCTCTCTCTTTTTTTTTCAAACATCCCGGGCTTCTAGGACGTTGAAGTTGACAAGTGACATACCTTTTTGGTATATTCGCCCCACAACTTAGACCCAAGCCATCGGTTTCCAATGCACTCATGTCCTCGAATGATTTTCATTAACGAGCTAATGATAGTGGAGTGTCGGGATGCTATTCTATTTATTCGGGCTTTCTTCTACGCTATGGGCTTACTAAACTTAGAGATAGAAGAATGGTTCTTGGGTAGACGTTTGCGCTTGGTTCGTAGCTTCTAATCCGCCTAGACCTTAGGAGGTAAATCATCCCACATAACATTCGCTTGCTCTAAGTCTAGATTGGCTATTTCTGCTCCACTCGACAATCCATTCAGCTACTAAGGGGATCCCAAGTCCGGTTTCTCAAACCTTTCAAAACAGCCTCGCTCTACTCTCCCCACATCATCATTTGACCAGCCTCTTATGCAAATGAGTGTATGCATGCCTATACCTATATGAACTTATGCAATATTCAACCTAATTAGAGACCTATCGTGGGACTCAATATACAAATGCACGTAACCCTATTCGGATCTATGATGAAGATGCACATTTTTTTTGGGGGTGAAAATGCAATTATGTAATGCTCACAAGGCTCAAAACTTTGTTAGTGTGTCTCCCCCCAGACTTGATTCAGGCACCGTCCCCGGTGTCGATTCGATGTCAAACAGATGAAGAAAATATGAAAAGTGGAAGGGTTTTAGATGTGGAACCTGATTGGAGTGTAGAACCCATCCATAGAGAGCTTCTCATCCTTTGAGTGTCTTGCAAGAGCCTTATGAAATGCAAAAAGAAAAATACAAATGCAATGCTAGGGGTGTAATGTTATCGCAAATGAGAATCGGAAAATGATGAGATGTATGAGTTGGTGAAGCTCATAAATAATGGGAGGGCCGCCTTAAAATGTGAGTAGGGCGCCCGTTTTTGTCTGAGAAACAGTACTCGACAATGGAGGTGCAAATCCCCAAAAAAATTTCGAGATTCGGGTTCTAGGGGGATGATATGGGCTCGAAAATTGCGTCTCTAAGCTAACCCAAGCAGTCTAGAGTTCGAAAAATTCGCCAAGAGAGAACTAGGAGATGAGAAATAGAGAAATTGAAGAGGAGAACAGTGTTACCTTGCAGCCATTGAAGGAATGGAGGGAAGAATGAGAGAGATGGCTGCAAAC
>NW_010965206.1:40181-45214 GCF_000463585.1 Tarenaya hassleriana
GGGGCGAGATGGGGGGGTCGGACGGCCGCCGACGACGAATCAGAGGTTAGGTCGCTCTCTCTCTATGCTCTCTCTCTCTCTCAATTTGTGGTGTTTAGAAGGTTAGGGTTTGATTTGGGGATAAATGAGAGTGCTGAAACGCTAGAATATGCGATAGGGCGGCCGCTCGAAAATGTAGAGGGGGCGCCCAAAATTTTCGAAACTGTCATTTTGCTCAGAAATACTGAGCGGGTAGCCCGAAAATGAGAGCGGTAGCCTAAAAATGAATAGATTCACAAAACTTCAAAAATCGAGAGACCGCTGGAGAAAAACAGGCGGTCCGCCCGCATGAGATTGTCACATGGACACGAGTCATGACTTGAATCTCATACAGCGGTTCGTTCTTGGATCCTCAGACCTGAGCCCCCGAGAGCGCTTGTTTAAAGTCCCTAGCCCGACCATGTTCACTTCATTGCTTAAGGAGGTTCAAAGATATGTGTTGTGTCATCTTCCCTTTTGGCAATAGCCCTAACTCTTTATCAAAAAATGGTGGAGGGTAGAGATCTATTCGTGTGACCAATTTTCTTGACATCAGTTTATCATTTTCGGTTAGGTCCACCTGGCTATCTACCCTATCATATCCAAGTTGAGTCGAACTAATCCCTAGACTGCTCATGATTGGACGTGTTGCCCAAGGAAATAGTTCATGTTCGAACATTAAGGGGAGGCTAGGATTCTTATCTATGTGAATGTGAGCAATATAAACTAGCGAACTATCTCCCTTAATATCATCTATTGAATAACCCATAGCAAGCCTATGTTCCTTAAGTGCATCCCACAAATCATTAAACTCAAAACCGTTCGAAGCATCAATTTCTATGGTGGGATAAGAGAAGTTTGCACAAAGAAATTCGTACCTTAGCTCTTGTGGTAAGGGGTTAAGCTTTACCTTTGGCTTTGTGTCGATTTCCACTTTGGATTTCCTATGTGCGTTGTTGATCGGTTGCTTTGTTTGTAAGGTGAATGTGGGATATTGTTGAGTGATCAATGGGAGGGGCTTCCTTGATCACATCCTCGCTACTCATGTTCTCCAACCTCTCTGATTATTACCTTTTGTAGGGCAGCGAGTCTATATCTTTGGGTATCCATCCTTCAAGCTCTGTGTCACAATCGAGGTCCAGTGGGCATGTGAAGTCCCTTGGTTTGGAGTTGATTTTCCTCTGTTCCTGCAAAATCTGTATGAGTATGGACTTTATATCAAAATCTACCTCTTGTGTGGTTTGAGATGGTAGAGGGACGTATTCTTCATGGAATGGATCCTCAAAATGGTGATATGCTACATAGCCTTGATCATTGTAGAATGGAGGCACGGATTGATATGATTGATATTGAGTGGATCCATTGTTTTGGTGGTCACTTAAGTTCCATTGTGGAGCATCCGGAGCATATGAGTTGTGGAAAACATCAGGATGGTTTTCCCACCACGGACTATAAGAGTCGTCATAAGGATCCCAATCAGTGGAAAATGTCTCTAGTGACTCCGGTTGTGAGAAATTTTGTCCCTCAATTTCTGCTTCTACTTTGTCGTCCAATGCTCGTATGATCTCCTCAATTTATTCCCAGTTTCTGTGTAGACGTTCTCTTCCAAATGGATCGTTCACAAAGTAGTTCATCTCCATAATCTTCTATTCCTGATCTTGGAAGAGACATATAACTACACTCATAAGAAACAAAAACAAAAACAAAAATACAAAACAAACAAACAAAGACATCTATGTACAAAGGCCTAGAAAAGATCAAGACTAACTCTAGAATTGTCGACTAGTCCCCGGCAATGGCGCCAAAAACTTGATGCATGCGCACCAAATCTTAAATTTGTAACCCGATTGCACCGCTAACCGCAAGTATACGGTAGTTGTAGTATCGGGGTCGATCACAGGGACTAGGAACAACTCGTATGCTAATCTATCCTAAATCTAGACCAAAGAGAAAAAAATATTGGTTTTCGAGTGTAGTGTGTGATGATGAAAACGTAAAACTAACGATTAAACAAAAAGTGAATGATGTGATTAGGTAAAATATAAACAATGGATAACGTTGTGGGTTCGGGATCCCTTTAACATGTATGGATATTAGGATTGTGATGGCATGGCTAACGTGACGATTGCCTCTAAATGGGGATTTCAAGCTCTTTGTGCAAGATCTTTCTCTCTCAAGCTTAGACCTACTATCTAGAAGATCAAACTATCCATCTCTCGATGGTCTAGATGACACCTAGATGCATTAATATCTCTATCATAAACCCTAAACAAGTCAAACAATCTCTCAATGTGAATGCCTTGTTCATTAGATGTCTAGGTCAAAACACCATTCCCATATGTCTATGATCAATGTTATTCTAAGATCATTTAATCGAGATTTTGTCAAGATCAAAAGCATGAAGAATAGGACATCAAAACCAATAAAGACAATCAAAAGAGTGCCATGGGTTGGAATGAGGTGATTACTACAATGGTTGGTTTCAAATTGGAGATTTCAAGCTCTTGTGTAAGGTCTTTCTCTCTCAAGCTTAGACCTACTATCTAGAAGAATAATCCATCCATCTCTCAATGATATAGATAATCCCTAAATGCATTAACACTCCCCATCACAAACCCTAAGTAAGTTAAGCCATTTATCAATGTGAATAACCTACTCATTTGATATTGAGGTCCAAACATCATTCCCATATCTCTATGATCAATGTTGTTCTAAAATCATTCAATCAAGGTTTTGTCAAGATCAAAAGCATGAAGCACACAATATCAAACCAATGAAAACAACCCAAGAGTATCATAGATTAAACCCCAACATCCACACACAAGGGGATCCCTCCCCCACAACTAAAGGTCTACTCCATATTCAAGGAAAGAAAACAAGAAGAAACAAAATAAAACATGAAGAGTAAGAGAGAGAAAGCTTAATATGGTCTTCAATGGTGGATTCTCTCTCCTCTCCTCCTTCTCCAAGCTTTCCCCCTCTCCAAGGTGGCTCCCCTCCAAAGTGGCTCTAAGATCCCCTTTTTCTTTCCCTCTTTCCTATTTTGTTCAGCAAACCCTAGGTTTTTTTTCTTTCTCACTAATGGGCTTAGAAGTGGCCCAAAAAAACTAATGAATTTCGTCAGACAGAAATGGGCGGTCTCCTTGTATTTTAGGGTGACCCTCCTGAATTTTCTGTTAAATCTTGAGGCTTCTACCACTTTAGGGCGGCCAGGTCTCTTTCTAGGGCGGTAGCCCATTTTTTACTTTTGTTCCACATCCCACTTTTTCGCCCGATTCTTCTGTCTTTTTCTCCAGTTGACTTTACTGCACCACTTGATCCTGCAATGGCCGAAACAAGGACCTACTCTACCCCTAGACGACTCATATGCACGTGAATCCAATGATAAAGATCACAATCCACTCGTAAAATTCTCAAGTAAAGATGATGTGATCAAATCCTCCCAGACTTGAACTTTTGTTCGTCCTCGAACGAAACACATTATCATGAAAATGTCTAAGGTGTGAGAGGTTATCATCAAACTCGAATGGGATCTAAGGTTGGCTTGTCTATCCGGGTAAAAGTTACCGTGAATGGAATCGAGTTTAGCGTACTCTAATCCTCTAGCATTCAAACAAACGACTACTAATGGAACTTCTTTCGCCCCCCGTGATCTAAGGTACATTATACGCATCTTGCCGAGCATGTCTCTCAAACACATCCTATTCAATCTCTATGCATGATCTAGCCCATACGTTTGTGATTCTACCTCGCCCTATTCTTCCTTTTTTTATTCTTTTTGTTTCTTCTTTTCTTTTCTGTTTATTTCTCTCTCTCTCTTTTTTTTTCAAACATCCCGGGCTTCTAGGACGTTGAAGTTGACAAGTGACATACCTTTTTGGTATATTCGCCCCACAACTTAGACCCAAGCCATCGGTTTCCAATGCACTCATGTCCTCGAATGATTTTCATTAACGAGCTAATGATAGTGGAGTGTCGGGATGCTATTCTATTTATTCGGGCTTTCTTCTACGCTATGGGCTTACTAAACTTAGAGATAGAAGAATGGTTCTTGGGTAGACGTTTGCGCTTGGTTCGTAGCTTCTAATCCGCCTAGACCTTAGGAGGTAAATCATCCCACATAACATTCGCTTGCTCTAAGTCTAGATTGGCTATTTCTGCTCCACTCGACAATCCATTCAGCTACTAAGGGGATCCCAAGTCCGGTTTCTCAAACCTTTCAAAACAGCCTCGCTCTACTCTCCCCACATCATCATTTGACCAGCCTCTTATGCAAATGAGTGTATGCATGCCTATACCTATATGAACTTATGCAATATTCAACCTAATTAGAGACCTATCGTGAGACTCAATATACAAATGCACGTAACCCTATTCGGATCTATGATGAAGATGCACATTTTTTTTTGGGGTGAAAATGCAATTATGTAATGCTCACAAGGCTCAAAACTTTGTTAGTGTGTCTCCCCCCAGACTTGATTCAGGCACCGTCCCCGGTGTCGATTCGATGTCAAACAGATGAAGAAAATGTGAAAAGTGGAAGGGTTTTAGATGTGGAACCTGATTGGAGTGTAGAACCCATCCATAGAGAGCTTCTCATCCTTTGAGTGTCTTGCAAGAGCCCTATGAAATGCAAAAAGAAAAATACAAATGCAATGCTAGGGGTGTAATGTTATCGCAAATGAGAATCGGAAAATGATGAGATGTATGAGTTGGTGAAGCTCATAAATAATGGGAGGGCCGCCTTAAAATGTGAGTAGGGCGCCCGTTTTTGTCTGAGAAACAGTACTCGACAATGGAGGCGCAAATCCCCAAAAAACTTTCGAGATTCGGGTTCTAGGGGGATGATATGGGCTCGAAAATTGCGTCTCTAAGCTAACCCAAGCAGTCTAGAGTTCGAAAAATTCACCAAGAAAGAACTAGGAGATGAGAAATAGAGAAATTGAACAGGAGAACAGTGTTACCTTGCAGCCATTGAAGAAATGGAGGGAAGAATGAGAGAGATGGCTGCAAAC
>NW_010965206.1:46977-83665 GCF_000463585.1 Tarenaya hassleriana
CACTAAGCCTAAGCCTAAACCCAAGAAGGAAGAGTGTTATTTTTGTCATGCTGTTGGGCATTGGTATAGAAATTGCAGACTCTACCTGGAAGATCAGAGGAAGAAGAAGCTTGCAGAAGCTTCGACTTCTGGTAATTTTGTGATTGGAAGACGAGCTCGCTATAAAGGGTTATACCGATGCTAGTTTCCAAACCGACAGAGATGACTTCAGATCGCAGTCAGGTTACGTTTTCTATCTAAACGGTGGGGCTATTAGTTGGAAGAGTTCCAAACAACCAACCGTTGCAGATTCGACTACAGAAGCCGAGTACATAGCAGCATCGGATGCAGCTAAAGAAGCTGTTTGGATCAGGAAATTTGTGGGAGACCTGGGGGTCATTCCTAGCGTTGCAGATCCCATTGACTTGTACTGTGACAACAATGGTGCGATCGCACAGGCAAAGGAACCCCGGTCACACCAGAGATCCAAACACATACTCAGGCGATTTCACTTGATTAGGGAAATCATCGACAGAGGAGACGTGAAGATAAGCAGAGTGTCGACAGATGATAATATTGCCGACCCGCTGACGAAGCCTCTCCCTTCGTCAAAGCATGATGGTCATGTTATGGGTATGGGGATTAGATGCTTGTAGGATAGATCATAGAGCATAGTGGGAGATTGTTGGTTGTGATGCTCTAGGATGATCCGTGATATGACATTTTGACTATGTATTGATTCATTGGTTTATGAATGCATTACTTTTCCCGTTATATGATTAGCATGTTTGTTATATTACGGTAAATATCCTTGAATCATTGCAGATGATTCTAAATTCCCTGGTCAGTTATCATTGTGGGAACAATGATGAATTAAGACCAGCATGATGTGTGATAGATGATTATGATCATATGCATTAGATGCAAATCACAATCATGGGTTCTCGTTTGGAACGAGTTACTGGATGACCCGCATGAGATTGTCACATGGACACGAGTCATGACTTGAATCTCATACAGCGGTTCGTTCTTGGATCCTCAGACCTGAGATGTCTAGAGTATCTGATATGAGAAGTGACGTGTCTTGACTGCGTCAAACGTCGTCTTTAACCGGATGATCATAACGGCGTTGCTCAGATACGTTCACGAATCATATGCAGATAGTAGACATGCAATACGGGACTTGTCACCTCCTACGCAGGAGAGATGTCGCTGGGCCCCTCGTGGAAATCGGACTGTGAAAATGCGTGGCCACGCTATAGATGAATGTACATCTATTTTATCAGTCGGTTTGCCTAGACGAGTAAGCGGTTGAACTTGAAGGGTGACTCATACCATGCCCTTGTTCAACATACGACATCGTGAGACAAAGGATCAGAACTCGAACTATTGCTGGCTTTGTTAGATCACCTCTAACTCTATTCTAGGTGGGTGGTCATGGCGTCTTGCTAGAGACTAACCATGACTTGTGGTTCGGGAAAGGTTCCCGAAGCCACTGCCACTTCGAATGGGCCTACAGGGTCACACACCATTAGGGATGGATCACACGTGAAGAGAACAACGCGAGAAAAGAGCGACGAAGCGATCTGGAAGAGTTCCGCTGAGGAACGTTCGTTCCGCTGAGGAACGGACGGAAGGACCAAGGGCACCTCTGCCGAATAATGACACGGAGAAAATGCGACATCAGTTCGCATTGTTCCAGGGGAACATTGTTGGGTTCCCTTCGGGTTCCTAGCATGCGATCTCATCGATCTAGGGTTTGGATTCTAGGTTTCACGTAGTGGAAGGAAAGATCTAAACCTAGCCAAACGTCACACAAAAACCAATTGTGCAATAACCCGAACAATCGTGTATATCGTCTTGGGATTCGAATACTTACCTCGTTCTTTCAAGATCTGGAAGTATCAATCGATCCAGGGCCTGTTTTAATCACCAAGAGTTGAAAGCACAACTCCTCTACACGTATCCACACCGGCGGGATGAATTCCAACGCTTTGGAACGTATCTGCTAGGATTCGTGAAGAGAAAAACCGATGTCCTTGACTTGGAATCGATATTCCAATCACTAGAACTCAAAATCTCTCATCACATTGCTAGTCTTTGAGGTTACTTCTGTTGGGGTTCCCTTCGGGTTCCTAGCATGCGATCTCATCGATCTAGGGTTTGGTTTCTAGGTTTCATGCAGCGGAAGGAAAGATCTAAACCTAGCCAAACGTCACACAAAAACCAATTGTGCAATAACCCGAACAATCGTGTATATCGTCGATATACAGAGAACCAGGCTCTGATACCACTGTTGGGGTTCCCTTCGGGTTCCTAGCATGCGATCTCATCGATCTAGGGTTTGGTTTCTAGGTTTCATGCAGCGGAAGGAAAGATCTAAACCTAGCCAAACGTCACACAAAAACCAATTGTGCAATAACCCGAACAATCGTGTATATCGTCGTGGGATTCGAATACTTACCTCGTTCTTTCAAGATCTGGAAGTATCAATCGATCCAGGGCCTGTTTTAATCACCAAGAGTTGAAAGCACAACTCCTCTACACGTATCCACACCGGCGGGATGAATTCCAACGCTTTGGAACGTATCTGCTAGGATTTGTGAAGAGAAAACCGATGTCCTTGACTTGGAATCGATATTCCAATCACTAGAACTCAAAATCAAGCTTCTCTAAGCTCTCATGAGTGTCTTGGACGTCTGAGGTTCGTTCTCTAGGGTTTGTGGCGGCTCTCTTTTCTTTTCTTTTTATTTCTCTCTCTCTCTCTCTTTTTTTCAAACATCCCGGGCTTCTAGGACGTTGAAGTTGACGAGTGACATACCTTTTTGGTATATTCGCCCCACAACTTAGACCCAAGCCATCGGTTTCCAATGCACTCATGTCCTCGATTGATTTTCATTAACGAGCTATTGAAAGTGGAGTGTCGGGATGCTATTCTATTTATTCGGGCTTTCTTCTACGCTATGGGCTTACTAAACTTAGAGATAGAAGAATGGTTCTTGGGGAGACGTTTGCGCTTGGTTCGTAGCTTCTAATCCGCCTAGACCTTAGGAGGTAAATCATCCCACATAACATTCGCTTGCTCTAAGTCTAGATTGGCTATTTCTGCTCCACTCGACAATCCATTCAGCTACTAAGGGGATCCCAAGTCCGGTTTCTCAAACCTTTCAAAATAGCCTCGCTCTACTCCCCCCACATCATCATTTGACCAATCTCTTATGCAAAAGAGTGTATGCATGCCTATACCTATATGAACTTATGCAATATTCAACCTAATTAGAGATGTTTCCATACTACCCTTTGGGGGGGGGGGGCTATTCTCATTTGAAATTTCATTCCGATCTATGATGAAGATGCATATTTTTTTGGGGTGAAAATGCAATTATGTAATGCTCACAAGGCTCAAAACTTTGTTAGTGTGTCTCCCCCCAGACTTGATTCAGCCACCATCCCCAGTGTCGATTCGATGTCAAACAGATGAAGAAAATGTTAAAAGTGGAAGGGTTTTAGATGTGGAACCTGATTGGAGTGTAGAACCCACCCATAGAGAGCTTCTCATCCTTTGAGTGTCTTGCAAGAGCCCTATGAAATGCAAAAAGAAAAATACAAATGCAATGCTAGGGGTGTAATGTTATCGCAAATGAGAATCGGAAAATGATGAGATGTATGAGTTGGTGAAGCTCATAAATAATGGGAGGGCCGCCTTAAAATGTGAGTAGGGCACCCGTTTTTGTCTGAGAAACAATACTCGACAATGGAGCCGCAAATCCCCAAACAAATTTCGAGATTCGGGTTCTAGGGGGATGATATGGGCTCGAAAATTGCGTCTCTAAGCTAACCCAAGCAGTCTAAGTTCGAAAAATTCGCCAAGAGAGAACTATGAGATGAGAAATAGAGAAATTGAAGAGGAGGACAATGTTACCTTGCAGCCATTGAAGGAATGGAGGGAAGAATGAGAGAGATGGCTGCAAACGGTGAAGATTTGGTTGCTGGAGGATCTGTCGAAGGCGAGAGGCAAGATCGACGCCGAAGAGAGGTGTAGAGACGAGATTCGGCGGTTAGACGGCCGCCGACAATGAATCGGAGGGTAGGGCGCTCTCTCTCTATGCTCTCTCTCTCTCTCAACTTGTGGTGTTTAGAAGGTTAGGGTTTGATTTGGGGATAAATGAGAGTGTTGAAACCCTAGAATATGCGATAGGGCGGCCGCTCGAAAATGTAGAAGGGGCGCCCAAAATTTTCGAAACTGTCATTTTGCTCATAAATATTGAGCGGGTAGCCCGAAAATGAGAGCGGTAGCCTGAAAATGGACAGATTCACAAAACTTCAAAAATCGAGCGTCCGCTGGAGAAAAACAGGCGGTCCGTCTGGTTCTTCTGAGATTGTGCGGTCAGTACGTAGAGTCCCCACTCGGATAAGAATATGTGTTTGAAGAGGAAGAGTTGGAGTCAGACAAAAAGGGGTCAAAATGTTGGGGGTTTTTGATTTTTGATTTTTAAAAAGGAAAAAGGTATTTACAACCTCGGGATAACCCCGAGAGCGCTTGTTTAAAGTCCCTAGCTCGACCATGTTCACTTCATTGCTCAAGGGGGTTCAAAGATATGTGCTGTGTCATCTTTCCTTTTGGCAATAGCCCCCAACTCTTTATCAAAAAATGGTGGAGGGTAGAGATCTATTCGTGTGACCAATTTTCTTGACATCAATTTATCATTTTCGGTTAGGTCCACCTTGCTATCTACCCTATCATATCCAAGTTGAGTCGAACTAATCCCTAGACTGCTCATGATTGGACGTGTTGCCCAAGGAAATAGTTCATGTTCGAACATTAAGGGGAGGCTAGGATTCTTATCTATGTGAATGTGATCAATATAAACTAGAGAACTATCTCCCTTAATATCATCTATTGAATAACCCATAGCACGCCTACGTTCCTTAAGTGCATCCCACAAATAATTAAACTCAAAACCGTTCGAAGCATCAATTTCTATGGTGGGATAAGAGAAGTTTGCACAAAGAAATTCGTACCTTAGCTCTTGTGGTAAGGGGTTAAGCTTTACCTTTGGCTTTGTGTCGATTTCCACTTTGGATTTCCTATGTGCGTTGTTGATCGGTTGCTTTGTTTGTATGGTGAATGTGGGATATTTTGTGCTTGTATCCGGATTTGTTGAGTGATCAATGGGAGGGGCTTCCTTGATCACATCCTCGCTACTCATGTTCTCCAACCTCTCCGGTTCTTGCCTTGTGTAGGGCAGCGAGTCTATATCTTTGGGTATCCATCCTTCAAGCTCTGTGTCACAATCGAGGTCCAGTGGGCATGTGAAGTCCCTTGGTTTGGAGTTGATTTTCCTCTGTTCCTGCAAAATCTGTATGAGTATGGACTTTATATCAAAATCTACCTCTTGTGTGGTTTGAGATGGTAGAGGGACGTATTCTTCATGGAATGGATCCTCAAAATGGTGATATGCCACATAGCCCTGATCATTGTAGAATGGAGGCACGGGTTGATATGATTGATATTGAGTGGATCCATTGTTTTAGTGGTCACTTAAGTTCCATTGTGGAGCATCCGGAGCATATGAGTTGTGGAAAACATCAGGATGGTTTGCCCACCACGGATTATAAGAGTCGTCATAAGGATCCCCATCAGTGGAAAATGTCTCTAGTGACTCCGGTTGTGAGAAATTTTGTGCCTCAATTTCTGCTTCTACTTTGTCGTCCAATGCTCGTATGATCTCCTTAATTTCTTCCCAGTTTCTGTGTAGACTTTCTCTTCCAAATGGATCGTTCACAAAGTAGTTCATCTCTATAATCTTCTATTCATGATCTTGGAAGAGACATATAACTATACTCATAAGAAACAAAAACAAAAACAAAAATAAAAAACAAACAAACAAAGACATCTATGTACAAAGGCCTAGAAATGATCAAGACTAACTCTAGAATTGTCGACTAGTCCCCGGAAACGGCGCCAAAAACTTGATGTATGCGTACCGAATCTTAAATTTGTAACCCGATTGCACTGCTAACCGCAAGTATACAGTAGTTGTAGTATCGGGGTCGATCACAGGGACTAGGAACAACTCGTATGCTAATCTATCCTAAATCTAGACCAAAGAGAGAAAAATATTGGTTTTCGAGTGTAGTGTGTGATGATGAAAACGTAAAACTAACTATTAAACAAAAAGTGAATGATGTGATTAGGTAAAATATAAACAATGGATAACGTTGTGGGTTCGGGATCCCTTTAACATGTATGGATATTAGGATTGTGATGGCATGGCTAACGTGACGATTGCCTCTAAATGGGGATTTCAAGCTCTTTGTGCAATATCTTTCTCTCTCAAGCTTAGACCTACTACCTAGAAGATCAAACTATCCATCTCTCGATGGTCTAGATGACACCTAGATGCATTAATATCCCTATCATAAACCCTAAACAAGTCAAACCATCTCTCAATGTGAATGCCTTGTTCATTAGATGTCTAGGTCAAAACACCATTCTCATATGTCTATGATCCCTATAGGTGGTGGATGGGTTCCCTAAACCCCTAAACAACTCGCAAATGAAACCTAAGCAAACGTTCGAGACGAACGGTCTTAAACTCCGAGTGAACCTGGTTTAGAAACGTTGGGTGATCGAAGACGCCACAAAGTGTTGTGCGGAATCAACACTTGATAAGTCAAGATTGAACGCCACGGATGGAGATCCGATAAGTTGAGAAATTAGTTCTAAAAGAACTCTAAGAGAAACCTCTCAAAATATATTTCAAAGTTGTTTTCTACAATATGATTTTGATCTCTATTTATAGAGAACAATTCATGAAATTTAGCAAAATTAAAATAAATAAGCATAAACAAAGAGGTTTGAATGTGTAGTTTTCAAGAAAGTCAAAATTGACTTTGTAGTCTTCAAGAATGAAGTTGGAAAGTCATCTTGACCAAGCTTAATGCCAATTTTTATCCTCCTTATTGGGCTTGAAATTTGGGCTTGATTTATGGGCCTTGCAAGGGTGAAATCAAGTGGATAATGGGCTGAACTTGTGGATGCTCCAAGCCCATGCATTTTTCCATGCATTCTTGACCCAAACATTCAAGAATAAGGCAATTTGGCACAACTTGTAATTTCTTGGCTCTTGCTCTTTTCATCGGTCCAAGTGGTTCGGTGAGTTCTCCCGCTTTGTCCACTCGAAAGCATTCTTCCAATTCAGCTCCAATGGTGTTGCTTTCCATGTCCTCTGATAACACGTATTTTGGGTGACGTTTTGATATAGGATGTCTAGCGTATTTCACTCTATTTTATATATTTGTAGGCATTCTAAGGCACATTTGGCTTCGATATTGCATGGTTATGTTCTTTGGTGTTTAAACAGGTTTTCATGTATAAAAAGAGAAAAAGGAGTGGAAAATGTTTTCTCGCTCTGTTCGAATCCATTTTTCGTTCCGTTTTCTCGAGTTAATTCATGATTCAAGCCTCCACATATCTAAGTTTTGTTATATAACTTAATCTTTCATAGATTCAATCATATAACAGATTAAACTTAGATCAAAACCAAGGAAAAATCAAGTTTGAACAATTTTCAAACTTGCTCAAGAGTGATCCTTCTTCATCGAAACGAAGAACCATGCTCTGATACCACTACTGGGTCACACGGGATCCTAGATCGCCGGTTCAAAAATGTGCTAGGATCTGGTCCGCGGGCTTACGCAGCGGAATTGGCGTTCAAAACGATTTTGAACCGCCCACGGACCAATCTTTCGATGAAGAACTTTATAGTACCGAAAAACTAACCTTTTGGTTCCGGTTAGATGATCACAGCTTAGGTGTTGAATGAGCCAACACCCTCTTGAGCAGTCCACACCCTTGGGATGGTTTCCAACACTTGGAAACTTGCTTGCTAGAGCTTGAAGAGATCAAAATCTCTTGTTTTGGATCAAGAACACTCTCAAGAGGTTGAGAGAGTTTCTACAGATCAATCATGGCCTTTCTGATGACTTAGGGACGAGATAAGGGCGAGCAAAACCTTCCCCACATGCTTCCCACTTGAGAAAAAGTGAGAAAAGACACTTTGGAGTTTCTGACGCTTGGTCCGGACCGGACCAACTCTTGGTCCGCCAGACCAGGCGTGTAAAACTCGCAAAATTGCCCAGTCATAGGCTTGGTCTGGAGCTGACCAACTCTTGGTCAGCCGGACCAAGCACAGTGACTTGCCGACAGTCCGAAATTTCGCGATCCGGCGGACCAGAACCTTGGTCTGCCGGACCAGCCTCGCTCCGGACCGTGCCCTCAGTCCGACTGACTGATTGGTCCGGCGGAGACCAGACATGCTCGAACCAAAATTTGGTCCGTTTCTCCCCAAGTCCGTCTGGTCCGACTGACCAACTTTTGGTCAGCTCCGGACCATGCCTTAAGACGGAGAAAAATCCGATTTTTCTCGTCCGTTCGATCCCGTCCTTACACGTCCATCCCATATGTGTGTGACCCTTTAGGCTCATCCGAATACGGTAGTAAACGCGAGATCCAATCTCGCTTTACAAATCATAACCGGTCTCTAGCAAGACATTATGATTACCCGTATCGGAAAGAGTTAAATGTGATCTAACCAAAATCCAGAGATAGCTCCAACGATGATCCTCTTTGTCTCACGATATCATAATCGAACTCATAGTTCGAATGCTTTGTCGTATCCCGAGTAGACTGTAAGAGATAGATGACATTCATCTATAGTGCGGCCACACATTTCTACAGTCTCACTCCTACGACGAGCCCAAGTGAAATCTCTCTCTTTCGGGAGGGACAAAGTTCCATCTTGATTGTCTACTATCCATTACATGATTCATAATGTACCCGAGCCACGCCTTTATAATCATCCGATTAAAGACGACGTTTGACGCAGTCAAAGTACATTACTCGTCATGATGGATACAATAGATATCTCAGGTCTGAGGATACAAAGTGAACCATCAAGTGAGATTCAAGTCATGGATTAAATCCAACCGACAATCTCACGCGAGTCATCCAGTCACTTGTTCCAAACAAGTACTCATGGCCGTGATCCGTATCTAATACACATGATCATCACCATGATCATCCATCACGCCTCATGTTAGTCTTAATTCATCATTGCTCCCACAATGACAAGCAACTAAGGAATTTAGGATCGTTCGTAACGATCCATGGATATCATTATTTATCAAATATGCAAAATAAATAATGAACAAATAATGCATTCATCCAATAAATACATCGTATCATACACAGTTCTCATATCGTATGATCATCCTAGAGCATCACATCCATCACTTAATTCATGCACATGTTCTCTTGTCTCTTGATACACGCCATGCATATCTTCACATTGAGTTTGGTTCGTCATTTGTATAGCTTGACTAACACTCATTCTCTTGTCCGAGCATGTGTGAACGTCCAAGCCTATCTCTTCTCGAACAAAGCTGAGTTTGTGAAACAGTTCATGAAAAAACGAGGTTGCACATTGAAGAAAAGACCAGGCAATACACCAAGCAAGCAAATAAAGGGCGGAAAGAAGTATTCGAACCGGGAGAAATGGTTTGGGTGCACATGCGCAAAGAGAGATTTGCTAATCAGAGGAAATCAAAATTGATGCCCAGGGGAGTTGGCCCTTTCAAATTTCTTAAAAAGATCAACAACAATGCTTACCAACTTGAGTTTTCGGGTGAGTTTAATATTAGTTCAACATTCAATATTGCTGATTTAACTCCTTTTGTTGCAGAAAATTCAGATTTGAGTACAAATCTTTCTCAAGAAGAGGAGAATGATGAGGACATGGGAAGCAACTGTTGGGTTTCCTGGGATCTCATGAGCGAATCTAATTCCTAAGAGATCGATTCTAGGGTTTGCGCAGCGGAAGTAAAACAAAAATTTATAGAACCCTAGAACCATGCTACTATTGAATCGTAGAAACGTTAGAACGCTTACCTCAATCGATCCGGGGCCTGTATCAATCGAATAACACGTCTGATCATGAAAGGCAGGAAGAATACCTCGCCCTCTACACGTATCCACACCTCGGGATGGATTCCAACAATTGGAACTTGTCTGCTAGGACTCGAATCAGCTATTCGGTTTTGTGCTTTTAGAAAACGAGACTTGGAATTCGTTGAACTCTTTGGATCTCACCAAAAGCTCTTAGAAATCTGCCTAAAGTCGGCCCCCAAAAAGTCTCTCCTGTCATTAGGGTTTTAATCTCCTTCTTATAAGGTGATTTAACCCTAATTCGGTTTAATTTCGGAAAAACTGAAGCACGGAACGGACGGTCCAGAAATACACGCGGACCGTCCGTTCCAGCAAGCAGAACGGACGGTCTGCATTCAACACGGACCGTCCGTTCTAGCACGTGGAATGGACGGTCTGTGAGCATTCTTGGACCGTCGGGTCTGGCACGGTGGATCGTCCGTTCTGGACTTCTGGTCCGTCCGTTCCAGACCCTTCCGTCTTGGTTTTCCCGTCGTTTTCTCGTGCGTTTTGTCCTTCCCTGCGTGTGTGACCCTGTAGGCTCATTCGATATAGAAGTATAGTCCAAAATATCTATTCCGGATATACAAGTCATAGGCGGTCTCTAGCAAGACACTATGATTACCTATCTCGAATAGAGTTTGTTCGTGATCATACGAACTCCAGTGATGATTCCGGCTGATGATCCTTTTGTATCGCGATATCATATGTCGAACATAAGGCATGGACAAGCCACCTTACCTGATTCGACTGCTTTCTCGTTCACTGAGTTCGACTGTCTGAAATAGACGACGTTCGTCTATAGTGCGGCCACACATTTCTACAGTCTCGCTCACACGAGGGGCCCAGCGATATCTCTCTCTTTTACGAGAGGTACAAATCCCGTCTTGACTATCTACAATTCAGTACATGATTCGTTTCGTACCTGATACACGCCTTTATAGTCCTCCTGTTACGCAGGACGTTTGACGTAATCAAAGCACGCAACTCCTCATGTTGGATTCCGCAGATATCTCAGGTCTTAGGATCCAATCACGGAACCGTCATATGAGATTCAAGTCATGACGCTAGTCCATGTGACATGATTCGTCTCATGCGGGTCAGTCCAATATTCCGTTCTGCAACGAATACCTATGATTGTGATCGTATCCAATACCTATGATCATTTATGTGATCATCAATCACACATCATACTAGTCTTAATATATCATTATTCCCACAATGATACATGACTAGGGAAATGAATAAAATACTCTCATAAAACCACATAAAAAGTATCAATACATCGAATGTATCTGAACAAAGCTCATAATCAGTACGTCATAGAGCACCAAACCAACAACAACACCATCAAAGCTGAATTGGAAGCTTGCTTTTGATACAAACCCGGATCGACGATTCTCAAATTAGGCAAAGAAGGATAGTAGATGGATGTTCAAAAATCCATTAACGACACGTGAACCAAACCTAGGACTTGTTCCAGTCACAAGAATGCCCTAAACCCAATCCAGACCCGGTTAGAGAACCTTTGAAACGAGCGAACCATAACCCGTTTATGGAACTAACGAACTGATAAGTCGATGAACGCCAGAAACGGAATCACTCCATTCGATAAGTTCAACGGTTCCAAAAAGAACCATGAGCTAAAAAGCTCAAACTCACATAAAAGTGAAACTCAAAGAAAACTCATATATTTTATATTCTGATTTCTTTGCCTATTTATAGGCTACAAAGTGCTAACATAAAATAAATAAGGTACAAACTTTGACATGGTAAAAAATAAATCCCAAAGTAATAAATGTGGAAGCTTGAAAGACCATTTGACCTTGACTAAGATAAATACATCAGAATCTTCTCTTCAAAGCTTGATTTGGGCCTGATCCAATCTTATTATGTGCTCTTGGTTTTGTTGAGAAATTGGCCCAACAAGAATTATGTCATTCTTGGACCGAATTCATCAGGTTTGGAGCTCATTACGGATGTCATCTTCAAATGACTAATTGAGGGGCCAACCTTCACCCAAAATTATGTACTTTATATCCACGTGAAGCTCTGGTTGTCTAGTTTATGCTTCTTCAAACGGAAATACGATTGGAGTCTTCAATCAAAAGTTATTGATGAAACAATACAATCTGCTCAATCTGTATTTCCCGGACTGAACCGTGAATTGCGTCCTCTCCCCAGGACTGAATATTTCTCCATTGGATCTCATATTTTCCAGATCAAACCTTTGGTGAGTTAGGATTTATTTCTAAAAGGAATCACATCGTTTGGACATCGGAGTACAAAGGTATGACCAAATTACTCCATAGTACTCATTCTGCCCAAAATCGAGATTTCTTGGACATGGATAATCTGATCATGATCGATTGTTTTGAGTTTCTGGACACACCCCTCTAGGATCATATCAGCTTCGAAATGGACAAAGCAGGAAAATTCACCAAGCCAATTGGACCGATGACGAGAGCATGAGCCAAGAAGCTACAAGATGTGCCAAATTGCCTTATTTTTGAATGTTTGGGTCAAGAATACATGGGAAAGTGCATGGGTTTGGATCAACCACAAGTTCACCCCATTATCCACTTGATTTCATTCTTGGAAGGCCCATAAATCAAGCCCAAAAGTCAAGTCCAAGAGGGAGGACGAAAATTGGCATTAAATCTGGTCAAGGTGACTTTCCGACTTCATTCTTGAAGACCACAAAGTCAATAATGACTTTCTTGAAGACTACACATTCAAACCTCTTTGTTTGTGTTCATTTATGTTTATTTTGCTAAGTTTTATGTATTGTTTTCTATTAATAGAGATCAAAAATCAGATTTGTAGAACAACTTTGAAATATATTTTGAGAGGTTTCTCTTAGAGTTCTTTTAGAACTAATTTCTAAACTTATCGGATCTTCATCTGTGGCGTTCAATCTTGACTTATCAAGTGTTGATTCCGCACAACGCTTGTGGCATCTTCGCTCACCCTACGTTTCTAAACCAGGTTCACTCGGGGTTTAAGACCGTTCATCTTGAACGCTTGCTTAGGTTTCATTTGCGAGTTGTTTAGGGGTTTAGGGAACCCATCCACTGCCTATCAGAAAATCTATCGATCTTGGGATCATATCACGGAGTATAGAGCTATGGCAAATACAACAAGCGAAATTATATGGTTGAGGCAATTACTACAAGATCTTGGAATCAAGGTGGAGAGTCCAACCTTTGCATTGTGACAACCAAGCAGCATTGCACATAGCCGGAAATGAGTCTTTCATGAAAGAACGAAACATATAGAGGTTGACTGCCATTTTATTCGGGAAAAGATCACTGAAGGACTCATTGCAACCAAATACACAAGGAGCCAAGACCAACTTGCAGACATTCTCACGAAGGCTATAAACTCGTTTGTCCTTAACAAGTGTCTCTCCAAGATTGGCCTCATTGAGTTCTCCCGTCCAATCTTGAGGGAGAATTTTAAAGGACAAACCGATGATGATCACAACCATGAAGACAAGATGGATGCTCAACACGTTGAAGAAGATATGATTGTTGAAGACAAGATGGACTACATTGGAACTATAATTGCCTTGTTTTTAGTTTTCTATGTTTTCAGCAAACTCTTTTATTTCACCAAGTTTTTTAATGTTTTCTTTCCTTATAAAAAGGGAGCATCTATCATGTAAAACTCAGATTATTGAATTGAGAAGTTTCTTGTTATGTTCTTGAGTACTAACTCTAAACTTCTTAAGGTTTGAGGTAGTGTTCTTTTCGACTTATCAAACACTTTTACCACCAGGTGTTTGTGACGTCTTCGCTCATTTCAAAGGTTCTCTAACCGGGTCTGGATTGGGTTTAGGGCGTTCTTGTGACTGGAACAAGTCCTAGGTTCGGTGTCGTTAGTGGGTTTTTTAACATCCGTCGACTATCCTTCTTACCTAATTTTGAGATTTCTCGATCCGGGATCGTAACATTTGGTATCAGAGCCCCTTTCTCTAAATTAGGTTTTATCTATATCTATTTATCTTTACATTTCATTTCATCATCTTTTTTCTAATCATTTCTCTTTGATTTTGAAGGTTTAAAAGAAAAAAATGAAAATATCAACCAAAAAAAAAAAAGAAGAGATATACAAGTGAAAAAAAAGAATCGAAGAAAAAAAAGGTTAAAAAAAAAGAGAGAAGAAAAAGAAGTAGATTTCGTCTTGCACAAAAAGAAGAGAAAAAAAACGTGTTTTCTTACATTGAATATTTTGCCTTCGTTTACACTTGCACGGTTTATCTACGGGGTTGGGTCATGGAAATAGTGTGCGATTTATCAATTGATTACTTTTCCTTTGACATATTGAGTTTGTTGTTAGTGCAAACCAGACATACCAAAAGAAACAGGAGAGCTTGAGCGACACACAATTTGAGCGAAACACTATTCTAATGATTGTGAGGTTCTCTCATCATCCTTTTCCTTGTCTCTTTCTGTTTTATCTAACGTTTGTTGTTTTGCAGAGAACAACAATGAGTGACGAAACAAACGCTAGTACTATTCGTGAATCGGGTGATCATGTCGGCTTGAATCGATTGCAACTCGAAGCTATAAGCCAGACCTTGGCACAACAAATCGAACGACTTGCCGAACGATTTGAGGATATGTTTGCACAACTAGAGATTGGTAGAGCCGCCCCACCGCAAGCTCAACGTCATTGACAACGAGATGAGCAATACGTGGAAGAAGTAGAAATTAATTCTAATGAGGATCACATTCCCACGCCAAGACAACGACGACGTGCAAGACAAGCAAGGGATCGTTTGGATGATGACCTTGGTAATATCCGCATGGAGATTCCTTCTTTCAATGGAAGGAATGATGCTGAAGCTTATCTTGAATGGGAACGAAAGGTGGAGATGGTGTTTGACTGCCATCAATACTCCGAATGAAACAAGGTAAAGTTCGCATCGGCTAAATTCGAAAATTATGCACTAATATGGTGGGATCAAATGGTTGAGACTAGGAGGCGCATGGATGAGCTTCCAATCAACACATGGGAACCTATGAAGCAAGTGATGAGGCGACGTTTTGTGCCTTCATACTATGATAATTGACACAAGGGAGCCGTAGCATTGAAGAATACTATTCTTGGGGGACTGAACCAAGAAATTCAAAACCGTGTTGAAACATATCACTACGAGGGGTTGGAAGATCTCTTACATCTCTCCATCAAAGTCGAGCGGCAACTCAAGGGGAATGGTAAAATACCGCAGAGATCCGGTTCGACATCATACTCTCAGTCAAAGCATTGGAAGCAAAAAACGTCGAGTATTACTTCCAAATCTGAGCCCAAATCGGAATCGCTAAAACCCAAGGCACAAGGTACTGGCACTACCTCTCAAACACGTAACCGCGATATCACATGCTTTCGATGTTTGGGCAGGGGTCATTATGCTAGAGATTGCGCAAACAAACGCGTGATGGTTATGCGAAATGGGGAGTATGAAACTGAATCTGAAAGCGGGGAGGGACAAGAGAATAGTCCTGAGTTTTCTTCGGACTCAGATGACTATGAGGAGCAGCCCGCTCCTAGGGCTGATCTGTTTGTTGCAAGGCGTGCCTTGAATTTACAAACCAAATTGGAGGCTATCGAGCAACGAGAGAATATCTTCTACACACGTGGGTTTAGTCAGGAGAAGCTTTGTAGTGTGATAACTGATGGAGGAAGCTGCATCAATGTAGCAAGTGAGTCTATGGTGACAAAATTGGGATTGCTTACCACTCGGCATCCTAAGCCATACAAGTTGCAATGGTTGAACGATAGCGGAGAAATAAAGGTACGTCGGCAAGTGAAGGTACCTTTCTCTATTGGTGACTATGATGATGAAGTTTTATGCAATGTAGTACCCACGCAAGCAGGGCATTTTGGGCGTCCATGGCAGTTTGATAGACGAGCCAAACATGACGGTTACACCAACCGATATTCATTTGAAAACAAGGGCAAGAGGTTTCGATTGTTACCTCTCACACCGAAAGAGGTATACGAAGATCAAGTTACACTACTCAAAAGAGAAAAGGCACCGAATACGAGTGACCATGAGGTAGATCACTTAAAACTTGGTGAGGTCTTGAGAAAACCCCAGAAAAAAGCCTGTGAGATAAATCCCGAGAGGACAAACACTCTTCTTTTCACGAGAGCTAGAGAGATTAAGAAAGCTATGCTTTCGAACCGGTCGATGATTTTACTCATGTATAAGGAGGCCTTATTTGCTAACGAAATAATCTCTTCTTTGCCTAGTAGTGTTTGCAAGTTGTTACAGGATTATGAGGATGTCTTTCCGGATGAGATCCCGAGTGGTCTACCACCATTGCGAGGAATTCAGCACCAGATTCATTTCGTACCCGGTGCTAGTCTTCCAAACAAACCAGCATACCGTACTAACCCAAACGAAACAAAGGAGCTTCAACAACAAGTGTCTGAGCTCTTGGAGAAAGGTTATGTTTGAGAGAGCATGTCGCCATGTGTCGTACCGGTAATTCTAGTTCCAAAGAAAGATGGAACATGGCGCATGTGTGTTGATTGCCGCGCAATCAATAATATCACGGTGAAGTATCGACACCGTATACCTCGTCTTGATGATATGCTAGATGAATTACATGGTTCTACTGTGTTTTCAAAGATAGATGTGAAGAGTGGATACCATCAAATTCGCATGCAAGAGGGTGATGAGTGGAAGACAACATTCAAAACGAAGCTAGGGCTCTACGAGTGGTTGGTAATGCCTTTTGGTTTAACCAATGCACCTAGCACTTTCATGCGGCTTATGAATCATGTTCTTAGAAATCTCATTGGAAAATTCGTTGTTGTTTACTTTGACCATATCTTAGTTTACAACAAGAGTTTAGGAGAACATGTTGAGCATCTTCATTGTGTTCTTTACATACTGCGATGCAAAATATTATATGCCAACCTTAAAAAATGCATCTTTTGCACTGATAAGGTTGTTTTCCTAGGATTTGTATGGTTCTTGATACGAACCCGGATCGACGAATCTCAGAATTAGGTAAGAAGGATAGTAGATGGATATTTAAAAACCCACTAACGACACGTGAACCGAACCTAGGACTTGTTCCAGACAGAAAGTAGTGTTCTTTTGACTTATCAAACACTTTTACCGCCAGGTGTTTGTGGCGTCTTCGCTCGTTTCAAAGGTTCTCCAACCGGGTCGGGATTGGGTTTAGGGACAATAAGTGTCTGAGCTCTTGGAGAAAGGTTATGTTCGAGAGAGCATGTTGCCATGTGGCGTACCGGTAATTCTAGTTCCAAAGAAATATGGAACGTGGCGCATGTGTGTTGATTGCCGCGCAATCAATAATATCACGGTGAAGTATCGACACCGTATACCTCATCTTGATGATATACTAGATGAATTACATGGTTCTACTGTGTTCTCAAAGATAGATTTGAAGAGTGGATACCATCAAATTCGTATGCAAGAGGGTGATGAGTGGAAGACAACATTCAAAACGAAGCTAGGACTCTACGAGTGGTTGGTAATACCTTTTGGTTTAACCAATGCACCTAGCACTTTCATGCGGTTTATGAATCATGTTCTCAGAAATCTCATTGGAAAATTCGTTGTTGTTTACTTTGACGATATCTTAGTTTACAACAAGAGTTTAGGAGAACATGTTGAACATCTCCGTTGTGTTCTTGACATACTGCGAGGCGAGAAATTATACGCTAACCTTAAAAAATGCATCTTTTGCACTGATAAGGTTGTTTTTCTAGGATTTGTTGTCAGTTCACAGGCCATACACGTCGATGAGGAAAAGATAGAAGCCATTAAGAGTTGGCCGACTCCTAAGTCCACCAGTGAGGTTCGAAGCTTTCATGGCTTGGCAGGATTTTATCGGCGTTTTATCAAAGACTTCAGCACCATAGCTGCCCCATTGACGGAAGTGATTAAAAAAGATAACAAGTTTCGTTGGGGAGAAGCGCAAGAGAAGGCATTCCAAACATTAAAAGGGAAGTTGATCGACTCTCCATTCTTGGCTTTACCTAATTTCGAGAAAACATTTGAGATCGAATGTGATGTTGCGGTGCAGTGTTGATGCAAGAAGGGAGACCAATCGCATATTTCAGTGAAAAGTTAAACGGAGCTCAATTGAATTATTCGACTTATGACAAGGAGATGTATGCAGCGGTGAGGGCTCTACAATCGTGATAACACTACTTATGGTCGAAGGAGTTCGTGATTCACACAGATCATGAATCACTCAAGTACCTGAAGGGGCAGTCTCATGGGACATTTTGGAGTGGCCAAAACATTATCAACTTTGCAGGAACACTTCTATTGGCCAAATATGAAGAAAGATGTTGAACGGGTGTGTGGAAGATGCATGAAGTGCAAGAAGGTGAAATCCAAGGTACAACCCAATGGCATGTATACTCCTTTACCAATTCCAAGTGCACCATGGATTGATCTTTCAATGGATTTCATTGTTGGGTTGCCTAGAACTAGGACAGGAAAGAATTATGTGTTTGTTGTGGTTGATAGATTTTCGAAAATGGCATATTTCATACCTTGTCATAAAACCGATGATGCATCCCATATTGCGGTTTTGTTGTTTCGAGAAATTGTTCGGTTGCATGGCATGCCTAGGACAATTGTTTCGGATAGAGATACTAAGTTCCTAAGTTAATTTTGGAAGACTCTATGGGGAAAATTAGGGACTAAGCTACTCTTTTCGACGACTTGTCATCCACAAACCGATGGACAAACGAAAGTAGTGAATAGGTCTCTTTCTACGTTGTTGCGTGCTTTAATTAAAAAGAACCTTAAAATTGTTTACCGCGTGTTGAGTTTGCATATAATCGATCTGTGCATAGTGCTACACGTTACTCGCCTTTTGAAATCATTTACGGTTTTAATCCACTAATACCATTGGATCTTTCGCCATTTCCGATGAGCGAAATGACTAACCTTGACGGAAAGAACAAGGCTGAGTTTGTAAAACAGATTCATGAAACGACATGCAAGAATATCGAGCGACGCACGGAGCAATACGCTAAACAAGCAAACAATGGGCACAAGGAAGTTACGTTCGAGCCAGGTGACTTGGTGTGGATTCATATGCGCAAGGAAAGGTTCCCAAATCAGAGAAGAGCAAGCTTATCCGAGGGAAGATGGACCATTTAAAGTTCTCGAACAAATCAACAACAATGCCTAGAAGATTGAACTTCCAGGTGAGTATAACATTAGCTCTACGTTTAATGTTGCTGACTTAGCTCGTTTTGATGCAGATGATAATTCGGATTTGAGGGCAAATCCCTCTCAAGAGGAAGGGAATGATGAGGACATCGTGAAGCAAGGAAGAGACGACAAGAGATTGGGAGCAGGAGATTCTCAAGCGGATGGAAAGGAGCTTTTGGAACAGAAATTGAAGAGTGACGGTCCTACAACTCGCGTCAAGGCAAAGAAATTGAAGGAAACATTTACAATACTACTTCAAGAAGAGTTTGGGCTTCAAAATCAAGTGGAATCAGCCCAAACTCAAGCCAATGCCTTGGTTAACCTACTTGAGGTCCAAATCAGCCCAAATGAAGCAAAATGAGTCCAAAAGAGTGCTTGAAAAGCCATGAAGAAGAGGAGTTACGAAATTCTGGTCTTTTTACAATAAATGTGGTCATCTTTGACTACCTTGAAAATTACAATTGCATTGTTTTTAGTCTTCTTTGTTTTCAGCAAACTCTTTTATTTTTACTTAGTTTTCCAATGTTTCCTTTCACTATAAAAGAGGAGCATATATCATGTAAAACTCAGATCATTTTTGAATTGAGAGCTTTCCTCTTATGTGCTTGAGTACTAACTCTAAACTTCTTAAGGTTTGAGATAGTGTTCTTTCCGACTTATCAAACACTTTACAACCAGGTGTTTGTGGCGTCTTCGCTCGTTTCAAAGGTTCTCTAACCGGTTCTAGATTGGGTTTAGGGCATTCTTGTGACTGGAACAAGCCCTAGGTTCGGTTCACGTGTCGTTAGTGGGTTTTTGAACATCCATCGACTATCCTTCTTACCTAATTTTGAGATTCGTCGATCCGGGTTCGTATCACTTAGTAAAGATTTTCTGCAAATTTGGTGCTTAACAATGAATGAAAGACAAGAGAAAGAATGGTTGAATATAGAGTGATGAAAATAGATGAATGGAGAAAAGTTCTTTTGTATTCAACTTGTCACTTTGAATGAGATGTACATCAGATATAAAATAAGAGAAAAACTAGCTATTGGGGAGACAACAACGTAACATCTAGGAGAAAAAGAGCTAGGTGTAAGGGAGACGATAAAGTAAAAAAGGCAACTAAGCATGGAGTATAAAGTATGGTCTAGATATTAGCAAAGAGCTGTTGTAATCCCACTTATTAGAGCATGGGGAGAAGGAATGCAGCATCTTCAATGGTTATTTTCGTGTTCCTCTTTGCTTGTAGCACAAATGACCAGATTTGGTTTCTTCTTGGTGAAGTTATCCTCCAAATCTTCACAATCAACCTTCGTTCCAACTATATCTTGTATTTCAACATCACTCGTAACACATTCGTCGTTCTCTTGTCTTTCAACATTCCCCCTCAATATTGGTTGGCTTAATTCAATGAGGCCAATCTTGGAGAGGATCTTGTTAAGAACAAAAGAGCTGGTAGCTTTCGTAAGAATATCAGCTAACTGATCTTGGCTTTGTGTATACTTTGTTGCTATAAATCCTTGCGTGATCTTCTCCCGGATGAAGTGACAGTCCACCTCAATATGCTTCGTCCCTTCATGAAAAATCGAGTTTGTTGTTGTTAAAATAGACGAGGTTTTGGACGACTCTACGTGAAGGTTATTGCATATGCATGAGTACCATCAGATTGCTTGGATTACAAGGATAAGGGCATTAAATCACAATATGGACGTTGGGCACTTGCACACCAAGAAACAACCACTTTACTTCATCTCCAAATCTGCCAGCAACCTCATTAAATGATGTTGCACATGCACAACTCCAACAGCTAGTTCATTAATGATTGTTCTCTTTCCTTTCTCTATAAATAGTATCCTCTTGTACTAGAATGAATTATCTGAATAAGATATCTCTTTGTTCACTTCTTTTCTCTCCATTCCTTCTATGCTTGTTCTAAACTTCTTTAGCTGCTATGTGTAACGCCGCCTAATTGTCACAATGCAAGGGTGTCGGATTTTCTGTCTTGACTCCAAGATCCTTCAATAGTTGTTGGAGCCACACTATTTTGCTTGTTGTGTTCGTCATAGCTCTGTACTCCGCTTCTGCGCTTGATCTTGCCACCGCCGTTTGTTTCTTGCTCTTCCATGTAATCAAGTTTCCTCCTACAAAGGTGCAGTATTCCGTTGTTGATTTTTCATCCTATCTCCAGCCCAATCAGCATCACAATAGGCCACGAGCTCGGTATGCTTTGTTGTTTTCCATCCATATACCTTTGTTTGGTGTTCCCTTTGGGTATTTGAGTATGCGGTCCACCATTTTCCAATGCTTAGTAATCAGAGAGTGCATCCATTGGCTAACCTGAAACAATAAAGCTTATATCAGGGCATGTAATTGTAAGGTAGATTAGCTTACCTACAACACGATGATATTGTTCCAAGTCTTGGAATGATTTCCCCTCGCGTTGATCCTTGAAATTCCCTTCTTCTATAGGCGTTTGCACCAGTTTTTTTTTAGTAAATCAAGAATGTATTTACGCAAAAATAAAACATCAATAGTATGTCTAACTTCGATTCCAAGAAAGTATCTAAGTATACCAAGATCTTTAATGTCAAAAACATTCTGCAAATAAGTTTTAGTATCTTGAATACCGATAATATCATTTCCTGATAAGATGATATCATCAACATAAACTAAGAGACAGTTGATACCCGATTCACTTTGGAGAGTGAAGAGAGAGTGATCCGGGTCGTTGCGTGCAAAGCCTTTGGCTGTGAGGGCATTGTATAATTTGAAGTACCAATGATTTACTTGAAAAATATGGTGAACCGTGGCTTAAATGAATGACGAACGATTCACTTGAAGAAAACTCTCCTTATGGTTTGAATAAATGACCAAAAGGGAGAACAAAATTCTGAAAAATGAAACGAGCAGGCTCCTCTTCGGTATACTCACAACCAAGAGGGAATATGCTTCGATTCACAGCGGAATAAAAAAAAACAAAGTCCTCTAGACCTTATGCTCTTATACCATGAAGATTTCTTACAATAGAAGTGAAAGAAATGGAATCATGGTCTATAGGTGTAGAACGTATAAAGAGAGAAAACGAGATGAATGAGACTTGTGTTATTATTCAAATAGTGTCACCTTATTCTTATAAGAATAAGGGTGCTCGTAATTACATGAAAAGGAAAGATACAATAAACTACAAAGCCTTCAAAGGGAGATAACGGCTACAATATCAAGTGCAAATCAAGAAGGATCAAGTTATAGAAAGTGTAACTTGGTGATTGATTCAATAAGACAAATAAGGTAAGTATCTAGATTCAATGGTTGATTGTGATTGAGGGATATTTTACCTTCTGATTAGAGTCAAATCTGGATGATCACCAAATCATAGGCCAAGCGAATACTTTATCCGCCAACACATCAAGCCATGTGTATGTTCCTTGCCTTCCAAGTCATCGTCAAGGCCTTCAAGAACATTTAAGCTTCCAAATGATCTTATCTAAGTTTTGTCCAAACTTATCCAAGGTCGTCCAAGGGTCCATCCTTATCTCTTCTCTAATATTCCCCCTCAAGATTGGCTTGGAGGAATGTCGAGAAGCCGATCTTGCCGAGCATATATCTCCATACTTTTGTCGGTTCCACTTTAAATGTGTGATCACATTCCATGGCATTTCAATTGGCTTATCCATCATTCTGCACGTCCTTCGAAATTATTTTTCTGTATGAACTTAAGAAAGTGGTTAGATAACACTAGGGAGGCCATGACACTCCATTTAATAACTAAAACAAATCAAACAAAGCAACAGTATGATTATAGTCAAATAAGAGTAGAAACAATGTTATAGTATGCATAAAATCTAATTTTGATTTTTTCAATGCATTAAAATCCATTGGTTTATCAAAAATAATTTTTGTGTTAATATTTTGATAAAAATTGTCTTTCAAATGCTCATTGAAGGTTACAAATATATCATCCATGCTTTTACGAATGTCAATGTGAGATATAGGATGACCATAGGAAATTGCAACCATATCACATAAAGTTATATATGAATCACGTGCACATTCAATCATATTTCTAGTGACTAAAAATCGGTTTTTGACATAAAATAGCTTTATATATGAAGTGAGATCAAATATAAATGAATGAAAATTAGTTTTACCAAACCTAGAGTTGTAGGAACTCATAGGTAAGGCCATCTCTTTTGGTTCTCCGGATGCTTGTACTGTTTTCTTGGCAGAGAAGCGTACGAGTGTACCATGACATTCCCCCTCACTCGTGAGCTTCTCGACACCATGAGGTTTCATGATTATTTGTTGGATTTTCTGATCATAAACACTAAGACAACCAAACATATCACTTGGAACACAAAAATCGAAAGAGATAGGAGAATAGAATATACTATAAACTTGGGTTTCTCTCCATGTGAAGGGGATGCTCGGATTCATTATTATACTCGGATGTGGAATGAGTTCAGATGGATATGATGCCTCTTCTTCGGGGTTCTTTGCCTCCGTTATAAGGTCATTCACAATCGTCTCTGTTTCCCTTCCTTCTTCTTCTTCTGAGAGTGCATAATCCATGTCATTACCCTTGTCATGGTTTTTCTGATCGGTTTGTAGTTCTCCATGCATTGTTTTCGCCTCTTCAAAATGTTCTGCCTGTGCTTTTTGCATCATTTCGGAAAACTCATTAGTTCGAAATAATTCTTCAAGAAGAGTAATACTTAACTTGATGTTGTGTGCTTTGGCGTTTTGCACCAACATCTCTCTTAAAGTTTTTGGTATTTTGGCTAAGACATCATCGACATCCCAATGTTTCCTGTATTCTGGTTCTTCGTAAACTTCTTCATATTCACAATCACTATCACAATACTCACACATATTGTAGTGATAATGGGATATGACAAAAATATTCTTCTCGGTTTGAAATGAAAAGACCGAGAGAGACAAGAAAAATATGGTGAACCGTAGCTTAAATGAATGGCCAACGATTCACTTGAAAAAAACTCTCCTTATGGTTTGAATAAATGACCAAAAGGGAGAACAAAATTCTGAAAAATGAAACGAGCAGGCTTTTCTTCAGTACACTCACAACCAAGAGGGAATATGCTTAGATTTCACCGCGGAATAAAAAAAACAAAGTCTTCTAGACCTTATGCTCTGATACCATGAAGATTTCTCCGAATAGAAGTGAAAGAAATGGAATCATGGTCTCTATAGGTGTAGAACGTATAAAGAGAGATAAGGAGATGAATGAGACTTGCGTTATTATTCAAATGATGTCACCTTATTCTTATAAGAATAAGGGTGCACGTAATTACATGAAAAGGAAAGATACAATAAACTACAAAGCCTTCAAAGGGAGATAACGGCTACAATATCAAGTGCAAATCAAGAAGGATCAAGTTATAGAAAGTGTAACTTGGTGATTGATTCAATAAGACAAATAAGGTAAGTATCTAGATTCAATGGTTGATTGTGATTGAGGGATATTTTAACCTTGTGATTAGAGTCAAATCTGGATGATCACCAAATCATAGGCCGAGAGAATACTTTATCCGCCAACACATCAAGCCATGTGTATGTTCCTTGCCTTCCAAGTCATCGTCAAGGCCTTCAAGAACATTTAAGCTTCTGAGTGATCTTATCTAAGTTGTGTCCAAACTTATCCAAGGTTGTCCAAGGGTCCATCCTTGTCTCTTCTCTAACAAGTCAATAACACGTCCTTATACACAATTACAAGGATTTGCTTATGTGTAACCAGTGCTCTCTTGAGATCTCTCGCTTTAGTGTTAAATAGAACACTCGCTTTCACGGGTGGGTTCTCACTAATATCACTCGGGTTGACACTCTGAGTCTCACCACCCGCTCTCTACCCCTTCTCAGTGATGGGTCACATGGGATCCTCAAACACCTGTTCAAAACCGTGCTAGGATCTGGTCCACGGGTTTACGCAGCGGAATTAGTGTTCAAAATGATTTTGAACTCCCACGGATCAATCTTTTCGATGAAGAACTTCTTGGAAAGAAAACTAACCTTTGAATCCTTGGATTCATAATCCGATTGCGGTTAGATGATCACAGCCAAGGTGTTGAAAGAGCCAACACCCTCTTGAGCAGTCCACACCCTTGGGATGTATTCCAACTCTTGGAATCTTGCTTGGTAGAGCTTGAAGAGATCAAATCTCTTGTGTATGATCTCAAGAACACTCTCCGATAAGGACATCGGGAAGCACGAGAGAGACAACAAGAGATCGGGAGCAGGAGGTTCTCAAGTGGATGGAAAGGAGCTCTTGGAACAGAAATTGAAGAGTGACGGTCCCATAACTCGCGCTAAGGCAAAGAGATTGAATAAAATCATTTACAATGCTACTTCAAGAAGAAATCTGGCTTCAAAATCAAATGGGATCAGCCCAAACTCAAGCCCATGCTTTGGTTAGCCTATTTAGGGGGCCAAATCAGCCCAAATGAAGTAAAATGAGCCCAAAAGAGTGCTTGGAAAACATGGAAGAAAAGGAGCTACAAATTCTGGTATTTGTGCAATAAATGTGGTCATTTTTTGACTCCATTGGAACTATAATTGCCTTGTTTTTAGTTTTCTATGTTTTCAGCAAACTCTTTTATTTCACCTAGTTTTCCAATGTTTCATTTCCTTATAAAAAGGGAGCATCTATCATGTAAAACTCAGATTATTGAATTGAGAGGTTTCTTCTTATGTTCTTGATTACTAACTCTAATCTTCTTAAGGTTTGAGGTAGTGTTCTTTTCGACTTATCAAACACTTTTACCACCAGGTGTTTGTGGCGTCTTCGCTCGTTTCAAAGGTTCTCTAACCGGGTCTGGATTGGGTTTAGGGCGTTCTTGTGACTGGAACAAGCCCTAGGTTCGGTTCACTGTTGTTAGTGGGTTTTTGAACATCTATCTACTATCCTTCTTACCTAATTTTGAGATTCGTCGATCCGCGTTCGTATCACTCTCTTGAGCTTGAGAGAGTTTTCTCCAGAGTTCTCCAACCTCTCAGATGGCTTAGGATCGGGATTAGTTCGAGACTTAGGTTCCCCACCTGCTTTCCACCAAGAAAAAGACGAGAAAACATGAAGTTCGGACTTTTTAGTGTCTTGGTCCGGAGCTGACCAACTCTTGGTCAGCCGGACCAAGCACACGTAAATCGTCATGTGCTGACAGTCCACGATCCGGCAGACCAGAATCTTGGTCCATCGGACTAGCCGAGCTCCGAACCGTGAATCCAGTCCGCCTGACTTGTTGGTCTGGCGGACCAAGATTTCGGTCCGCCGGACCAGCCATGCTCCGAGCCTCACATTTTGGTCCGTCTGACTGGTCTGGTCCGGCTGACCAACTCTTGGTCAGCTCCGACCAGACCTCAAGACGAAGGAAAATCCAATTTTTCTCGTTCGATCGATCCCGTTCATACACATCCATCCCATATGTGTGTGACCCTTTAGGCTCCTCCGGATACAGCAGTAAACCCGAGATCCAATCTCGCTTTACAAATCATAAGCAGTCTCTAGCAAGACATTATGATTACCCGTATCGGAAAGAGTTATATGTGATCTAACCAAAAAAGCCAGAGATAGTTCCAATGATGATCCTCTTTGTCTCACGATATCATAATCGAACTCATAATTCGATTGCTTTGTCGTATCCCGAGTAGACTGTAAGAGATAGATGACATTCATCTATAGTGCGGCCACACATTTCTACAGTCTCACTCCTACGACGGGCTCAAGCGATATCTCTCTCTTTCGAGAGGGACAAAGTTCCATCTTGACTATCTACTATCCACTTCATGATTCGTAATGTACCCGAGCCACGCCTTTATAATCATCAGTTTAAAGACGACGTTTGACACAGTCAAAGTACATTACTCGTCATGATGGATACAATAGATATCTCAGGTCTGAGGATCCAAAGTGAACCATCAAGTGAGATTCAAGTCATGGATAAAAGCCAATCGACAATCTCACGCGAGTCATCCAGTCACTTGTTCCAAACAAGCACTCATGATCGTGATCCGTATCCAATACACATGATCATCCATCACGCCTCATGTTAGTCTTAATTCATCATTATTTCCACAATGACAAGCGACTAAGGAGTTTAGGATCGTTCATAACGATCCATGAATATCATTATTTATTAAATATGCAAAATAAATAATGAACAAACAATGCATTCATCCAATGAAATCATCGTATCATACATAGTTCTCATGTTTGTGAGGCTTGTACTTTAGGGAAACATTGTCGAACCGTTTTTCCGATTTCATCTACTATCTATGAGCATAAGTTTGATTTGGGTCATTCGGATGTATGGACTGCCCCTTGCTATTCTCGTGATAATTTCAAATACTTTGTCACTTTTATTGATGAGAAAACCAAATGCACATGGATAACACTTTCGAAACAGAAAAGTGATGTCTTTGGTGCTTTTAAATTTTTTTAGCTTATGTCTAACCAGTTTGGCATTAAGATTAAATGCGTGAGAACAGGTAATGGAGGTGAGTACATGAGCTCCAAGTTTCAGGAATATCTCCTACACGAAGGCATTGTGCATCAACGTTCTTGTGCTCACTCCTCAACAAAATGGAGTTGCCGAGAGAAAAAACCGTCATTTAATGGAAGTCGCCCGAACTATCATTTTACATCGCCAAGTTCCCAAGAAATATTGGGGTGATGCTGTCAAAGTAGCCTGCTATATTATCAATCGGTTACTAACTCAAGTGTTGCACGACAAGTCCCCATACGAGGTACTCTTTAATCGCCGTGACTCTCTTGATCACTTACGTGTGTTTGGGTGTGTTTGCTATGCTCATATAGATGAAGGGCAACGCACCAAACTTGATCCGAGAAGCATCCGCTGCATCTTCCTTGGATATCCGGCTGATCAAAAAGGTTACACGTGCTATCATCCTCCGACCAATCGCATATATACATATCGTGATGTCAAGTTTCATGAGGAGCTTGGCAACTTTGGTGACAGCGATTGGAAACAACTGAGAACCTTGTAGAAAGGGGGAAGGACTATAACTCGCCTCTTCTCCATCTCATGACTACTATTCACCATTTGGAGCAAATCTTGATCGACCCTCATCAGAGTCATACCCTCACGATTTACATGCCGATGGTATTCCTCATACACCTTCTATCTCTCAGCAAGATTCTGTACCTATTAACAATGCAGGAACTATGTCAATGGCTGAAGAGCATGACCACGGTAATTTACTTGAGGATGACGACAACACCATATCCCGGTCATCTACTGATTCCAATGAGGGGGAAATAGGTATTGCGCAGCAACATAACACAATGGAGCCTATTGTTGACTCTGAGCAGGATTCAGCTACTGCACAAACCTTATCACCATCAAACTCATTGATGTCAGTCCCAACCCCTGCTCCTTTGAGACGCAGCACAAGAGAAAGGAAGCCACCTTCTGAATGGTGGAAAACATCACACTCTCACCAAGCTCAAGTTGCAGTGGCACATCCGATCGATAAGTACTCTACTCTTACTCACTTTGATACTAATGAACGCAGTTTCTTGAGTATCATTGAGCAGGGTTTCGAACCAACTACTTACAATCAAGCCAAAGATATTCTTGAATGGAAGCAAGCAATGGCTGATGAAATTCAAGCTCTTGAAAAGAACGGAACATGGCTGATTACCGAGTTACCACCACATAGACACCCGGTGGGCTGCAAATGGGTATACAAGATCAAGTACCACAACAACGGTGATATTGAACATTACAAAGCGAGACTAGTGGCCAAATGATATACTCAAACTCTTGGAGAGGACTACAATGAAACGTTGCTCCGGTAGCTAAGCTGCCAACGGTGAGAGTGCTTCATTTCTTAACTATCAATCTTGGTTGGAGTTTGTGGCAGATGGATGTTAAAAATGCTTTCCTACAAGGAGATCTAGAGAAAGAGATCTTTATGACATCTCCTCTAGGATATACAAATGCCATTCAACCCGGACAAGTTTGCAAATTGAGGAAAGCCATCTACGGCTTAAAACAATCTCCTCGACAATGGTATTCCAAACTGTATGAGGCACTCATAACAAAAGGGTTTGTTCGTAGTGACTCCGATCACTCTCTCTTCACATTTACAAGTTCCTCCGGTATCATTGTTCTGCTCGTTTATGTGGATGATATAATCTTGTCGGGAAATGATACATTGGGTATTGACAGGACTAAATCATATTTGCAAACTGTTTTTGACATCAAAGATCTCGGCACACTTAAGTATTTTCTTGGCATCGAAGTTACCCGTATTACTAATGCCTTGTTCCTGTCTCAACGTAAATATGTGCTTGATTTGCTAAAAGAAACAGGAAAGCTTGGGGCTAAACCCGTGCGAACACCAATCGAAGAACACTTCAAGGATCAACGGGAGGGGGAATCACTTCAAGACTAGAAGCAATATCGTCGCGTTGTAGGTAAGTTAATCTATCTCACGATTATACGTCCTGATATTAGCTTCGCTGTTCATCAGGTCAGCCAATGGATGCACTCCCTGACGACAACACATTGGCAAATGGTGGATCGTATACTCAAATACCTCAAAGGAACACTAACAAAGGCATATGGATGGAAAACAACAAGCATACTCAACTGGTAGCATACTGCGATGCGGATTGGGCTGGAGATAGGAATGATTGCAAGTCAACCACGTGATATTGCACATTCATCGGAGGCAACTTGGTCACATGGAAAAGCAAGAAGCAAACGGTGGTGGCAAGATCGAGCGTTGAAGCGGAGTACAGAACCATGGCCAACACTACAAGCGAAATAATGTGGCTGCAACAACTGTTGAAGGATCTCGGAGTCACAACTACACAACCGATGCCTTTGCATTGTGACAATCAAGCTGCATTACATATAGCAGCCAATTCGGTCTTCCACTAGCGAACAAAACACATCGAAGTGGACTGTCATTTTATTCGGGAAAAAATCATGCAAGGACTGATAACTACAAGGTATACACGGAGTCAAGATCAGTTAGCCGACATACTCACCAAAGCTACAAGTTCGTTTGTCCTTAACCGAATGCTCTCCAAGATTGGCCTCATCGAATTTCGCCTGCCAATCTTGAGGGAGAATGTTGGAGAGCAAAAGAGTAACAAACATGACACAGGAAGACTTGGGAAGCAAGGAACCATTAAGCAGAATCACGAGCAAGAACCCTAGCTTGCAGTGTGGCTTAATCGGATGACATGAGATAGATCAGGCCCAAGAAAGGCCCATGGAGTTCATATTGAAACATACATCAGGAAGCTACTACTTGTCAACTACCTCATAAATGCTCCTGCACATGCAAGACTTCAACAACTAGTTTATTCAATTCTCTTCCCAACTATCTAATTAAATGTTTGTTGTAACAACTAGTTTCTCTACTATAAATAGGTGATATCTTGTATCACTAAAAATAAGAAATAGAGACTTAAGGAAATCTGAGTTATTTCCCCTCTATCCTTATTTCGTTCTTATCTCCTCTTTCATATCAATCTTCATCTCCTACCTTTCATTATTCATATTCTATTTCTTCCACAAACAGAAAATTCTACAGTATCTGCTCGTAATGCTTAACGCGTACGATACATCTGGCCTAGTACATAACATGTCATACATGATAGATCCTATTGCCGAAGCATATAGGATCCTATCCATGCGTTCTCGCTCATCCCGTGTCTTAGGACACTGAGTCTTGCTGAGAACAACACCATGACACATCGGCAAGAGTCCTCATTTTTACTCTTGCATTTTGAACCGATTCACAACTTTATCGATGTGTGTACTCTGACTTAGGGCAAGAAGCTTTCGAGATCTATCTCTATAGATCTTGATGCCTAACACATAAGCCGTTTCCCCTAAGTCCTTCATAGAGAACTGTGTTCCTAGCCAAGACTTAACGTCTTGCAAGGTAGGAACATCGTTTCCTATGAGCATGATATCATCCACATATAGCACCAGGAAAACAACCGTGCTCCCACTGGCCTTCTTGTAAACACATGGCTCATCCTCGTTTTAAGAGAAACCAAACTGTTTGATTGTCTCATCAAATCGAAGATTCCACCTCCTTGAAGCCTGCTTCAGTCCATAAATGGATCTCTGAAGCTTGCACACCTTCCCCAGACTCTCTGTATCGACAAAACCCTCTGGTTGTATCATATACACATCATCGAGTAGGTTCCCGTTAAGAAACAGAGTCTTGACATCCATTTGTCATATCTCATACTCATAACATGCAGCTATGGCAAGCAGAATCCTGATGGATTTAAGCATCACGACGGGCGAGAAGGTTTCATCATAGTCAATACCATGAATTTGCCGAAACCCTTTCGCCACCAATCAAGCCTTATAGGTATGCACGTTGCCATCCATGTCGGTTTTCTTCTTGAAAACCCACTTACATCCGATGGGTTTTACCCCTTCGGATGCATCGACCAAAGTCCAAACTTTGTTGTCGTACATGGATTGCATCTCAGACTTCATAGCCTCGTGCCATTTCTCGGAGTCAGAACTCGCCATAGCCTCTGGATATGATGTATGCTCGTCATGTTCCAATAACATGAGTTCATCATTACTAGTCACGAGAAATCCATATCTCGTAGGCTCTTGGCGAATTCTCCCTGATCTCCGAGGTTCACAAGTATCAGGCGGAGCCTCAAGTTCCTGTGGTTCGCGTTGAACATCTTCAACTCGCTCACTCGGTCCAGCGTCTGTCTGTAGTTCTCGAACTTCGTCGAGATCAGCTCTACTCCTACTAATTCCCTTAGAGACGAACTCTCTCTCCAGGAATTTCCCGTTCTGAGCAATAAACACTTTATTTTCGACCGGGTTGTAGAAGTAGTACCTTTTCGTTTCCTTAGGGTATCCTAAAAACAGACACTTGTCTGATTTGGCAGATAGCTTATCAGAAGCCTGACGTTTCACGTAAACGTCACATCCCCAAATCTTCAAGAAAGACAAACTGGGACCCTTTCCAGTCCATATCTCATATGGAGTCTTCTGAACCGTTTTCGTTGGACTCCTGTTTAGTATGAAAGCAACAATCTCTAAGGCGTAACTCCAGAAAGACTTTGGAAGATCAGACTGACTCATCATAGACTGTACCATATCCAATAAGGTGCGATTCCTTCGTTCAGACACGCCATTCCACTGTGGCGTTCCAGGAGGAATCAACTGTGAAACTATTCCACAGTCTACCAGATAGTCAGTGAACTCTTGGCTCATATATTCGCCACCGCGATCCGATCGCAATGCCTTAATAGTCTTGCCAAGCTGGTTTTGTACTTCGTTTCTCAAAGCCTTGAACATTTCAAGTGTTTCAGATTTATGTCTCATCAAATAGACATAACCAAATCTACTGAAATAATCAGTAAATGTGACGAAATACAAATAACCTCCTCTAGCGGGTAAGCTCATGGGCCCACATCACATCACTATGTATTAGGTCTAATAACTCCAACGCCCGTTCTCCTTTTCCACTAAAAGGAGACTTTGCCATTTTACCCATCAGACAAGATTCGCATGCTTCAATCGATTCATAATCGAAAGAATCCAGAAATCCTTCGGAGAGAAGTTTCTGTATGCGTTTCTCGTTGATGTGGCCCAAACGACAATGCCAGAGATAGGTCGGGTTTAAGTTGTTCGGCTTAAACCTCTTAGCATTTACGTTATACACGGACATAGAATCGGAAGGTTGATCGTTTAAGACATACAATCCATTCACAAGGTAACCATTACCATAATAGATATCGTCTTTGAACATCATCAGGTTCTTATTCTCAATAACAAACCGAAAACCATCCAAATCCAAGCAGGAAATAGAAACAATGTCTCTGCTTATAGCAGGCACAAAGTAACAATTACTTAGTTCTATAGCCAGTCCAGAAGGTAAAGCTAAATCATAAACGCCGAAAGTGAATGCAACAACCTTTGCTTCATTCCCGACGCGTAGATCCACTTCACCTCGAGCCAATGTCCTACTTCTTCTCGGACCCTGCACATTTTCACAAATGTGTGAGGCACATCCGGTATCCAATACCCAGGATGAAGAAGTGAATACGTTAGCTTCTATAACGGAAATACCTGAAGTAGAAGCTTCAATAAGCTTCTTCTTCTTCTTCAGATCTTCCAAGAAGAGTTTGAAATTTCTTTTCCAATGACCAATTTCATGGCATAAATTACACTCTCCTTTCTCGGGTTTAGGCTTGGCCTTGTTGGCAACATTTGCCCCACTTGCCTTGCCTTTGCCCTTTCCCTTGGAACGTTTCCATTTTTTCGAACTCTTCGAAATGACGAGCACGTTCTTTTCGACCTTAAGGCTCGTCTCGCCGTTTTCAGCATCCCATGCAGTTCGATCAAGGTCTTATCCATGCCATGCATATGATAGCTCATGATGAACTGATCATAGCAATCTGGAAGAGACTGGAGCACAAGGTCAGCAGCCAACTCCCTGTCAATCCTCAAGCCATAACGCTCAAGTTCTTCAAGATGACCCTTCATCTTAAGAACATGGGCGCTAACCGATTGCCCTGTCGTCATACGACATGCAAGCAGGTTCTTCAACGTGTTGTATTTCTCAACACGCGCATGCTCTTGGAACATAATCTTCAACTGCTCGAGTAGACCAAAGGCGTTGACGCCCTCAAACTGTCGCTGCAGTTCAGGAGATATTGTCCCGAGCATGAGGCAAGAGACCTCCAGGTCGTCGTTCTGATGCTTCAACCAAGCATCACGAACGGCTCTCGCGGCATTGGTCGGGTGCTCAGTAGGAAGAGCCCCTTCTAGGATGTACATCTTTTTCTCGTTCCAGAGAACAATTCTACAGGTCCGATACCAGTTCAAGAAGTTCGTCCCAGTCAGCTTATCCTTCTCAAGGATAGATCGCAATGACACGGTTGGTACACTACCACCTGTCACCATATCCTACAGAGATAAACAGAACAACACAATATGCAATACCAATTAGTACAATACTAATTATAGTACAATTTGATACGATCCCCAGATCATGATTTCTCTAATTAGGCGATGGAACCAACCAAAATTTCAAAATCAACTCGTGATCGAAACCTAGGCCCAGACATTCCAAAGAACCGTCCTAAACCCTTACCAAAATAATGATAGAAACCTAGGCCCAGACATTCTAACGAACCATTCTAAACCCCTACCAAACCTGGATTAGAAATATCGGTATTGCGAAGGCGCCACAAACGGTTATGACTGTCAGTTTGATAAGACGGGTTAAATGCCACGAACGGAATCACTCCATTCGATAAGTTCAAAGGTTCCAAAAAGAACCAAGAGCTAAAGGCTCAAACTCACTAAAAAGTGACACTCAAAGAAAACTCATCTTATTCATAATCTGATTTCTTTGCCTATTTATAGGCTACAAAAGATAGAAATAAAGAAACAACAAAAATCTATGTGGTAAAAAACAAATCCCAAAGTAATAAATGTGGAAGCTTGAAAGACCATTTGACCTTGACTTTGACCAACTAATCCGATTCTTCTCTTCAGATCTTGACTTGGGCTTGCTCCAATCTTGTTATGGGCTCTTGGTTTTGTTGAGAAATTGGCCCAACAAGAATTATGTCATTCTTGGACCGAATTCATCAGATTTGGAGCTAGAACGGACGTGATCTTCAAATGACTGATTGAGGGTCCATACCTTCACCAAAATTATGTACTTTATATCCACGTGAAGCTCTGGATGTCTAGTTTATGGCTTCAAATGGAACTGCGATTGGAGTCTTCAATCAAAAGTTATTGATGAAACAAGACAACCTGCTCAATCTGTATTCGCAGGACTGAACCGTGAATTTCGTCCTCTCTCCAGAATTGAAGCTTTCTCCGATTGGATCTCATATTTTTCAGATCAAACCTTTGGTGAGTTAGGATTCATTTCCAATTGGAATCATATCGTTTGGACATCGGAGTGCAAAGTTATGACTAAATTGCTCCATCGTGCTCATTCTGCCCAAAACCGACATTCCTTGGACATGGACAATCTGATCATGATCGATTGTTTTGAGTTTCTAGACACACCCCTCTAGAATCATATCACAATTACTATCACGGATGACATATGCAAATATGAGATAAACTTCCACTAAGAAAAATATGTTGGTTTAGTGCTCTATGATGTACTGATTATGAGCTTTGTTCAGATACATTCGATGTATTGATACTTTCTATATGTTTTTTTTATGAGAGTATCTTGTTCATTACATGTTCCTGCATGCTAGATCTGTTATGAAATCCATGTATCATTATGAATGATACTAAACTCCCTAGTCTTGTGTCATTATGGGAATAACGACATAATAAGACTAGTATGATGTGTGATTGATGATCACATAGATGATCATAGGTATTGGATACGATCACAATCATAGGTATTCGTTGCAGAACGGAATACTGGACTGACCCGCATGAGATTGTCACATGGACTAGCGTCATGACTTGAATCTCATACGACGATTCCATGATTAGATCCTAAGACCTGAGATATCTACAGAATCCAACATGAGGAGTTGCGTGCTTTGATTACGTCAAACGTCCTGCGTAACAGGAGGACTATAAAGGCGTGTATCAGGTACGAAACGAATCATGTACTGGATTGTAGATAGTCAAGACGGGATTTGTACCTCTCGTAAAAGAGAGAGATATCGCTGGGCCCCTCGTGTGAGCAAGACTGTAGAAATGTGTGGCCGCACTATAGACGAACGTCGTCTATTTCAGACAGTCGAACTCAGTGAACGAGAAAGCAGTCGAATCAGATAAGGTGGCTTGTCCATGCCTTATGTTCGACATATCATATCGCGATACAAAAGGATCATCAGTCGGAATCATCACTGGCTTTCGTATGATCACAAACAAACTCTATTCGAGATAGGTAGTCATAGTGTCTTGCTAGAGACCGCCTATGACTTGTATACCCGAAATAGGGATTTCGGGTTATACTGCTATGTCGAATGAGCCTACAGGGTCACACACAATAGGGATGGACAAGTACGTGTGCTAAATTATCCCGATTAGGAATCCTAATTGGATTGAGATTCCTAATTGGAATAGGAATCCTAATGGGATTAGGAATCCTATTATGTATAGGAATCCTAATGAGATTAGAATTCTATTACATCTAGGAAACCTAATGAGATTAGAATTCTAACAGGTTTAGGAAACCTAATTAGATTAGGATTCCTAGTAATCTATTCCTTGTCAAATTAGGATTTTGGAAAGTCTATATAAGGAGAATGTCTTCTAGGGTTTTAAGAAAAGAAAAAAGAAAAAAGGAAAAGAAGAAAAAAAGAAGAAAAATAAAACCCTAAGCCTCCAAAAAAAAAACCTTGCACACAAGAGAGATCGAGATCTCTAGTCCTAGCAGACAAGTTCCAAGGTGTTGGAATCCATCCCGACGTGTGGATACGTGTAGAGGGCGAGGTATTCTTCATGCCTAGAGTGATCGGACGAACAGATCAATTGATACAAGCCCCG
>NW_010965206.1:83755-88328 GCF_000463585.1 Tarenaya hassleriana
AGGCTAAGATCCATATTTCACATAGACTTGAGTCAGCTTTGGCATGACACTCAAGCCTATGCTATTTAAGTAGACATCCAATGTCAATCACATCCAATGTGACTCTTAGATCGTTTATGGGAAAATAGTATCATTATACTACTGCATATTTCTAGTCCCATCTATACCATTAGGTTGAAGTCCAACTTGATAACCCAACTCAAGCCAAACGATTTTCGAACATATGAGAATCACCATTTCTCCATCTTGTATCACAAAGATTGTCTGGTATGCTCAGCTTTGGCATGACCCATACACAGACGATCGAAGCCTTGACAAGTGCTCGAAACATGAGCGGTATAATCTTGAAATTATAACGAGGGATTCTATCGTTATCAAGAAGCAGCCTATTACTTTCGAGAAATGAGAACCACCATTTCTCAATTCTTGTCTCACTTAAATAATCCGGTATGCACAGTTTTGGCATGTCCCATACACGAATTACTAAGGTCTTGGCAAGAACTCTACTTGTAATAGCTCTATTCTCGATTGATCAAAATATAACAATTATATTTTTGATCCGACTCCGTTACTTAGCTCAAATAGACCATCTATTCAACTTAGTAAACTAAGTCCCGAAACTCCCACTCAATCAAGTAACTCTTATACTTGATTAAGTTCTATGTACTTAATTCATATAGACCCTCTACATAATTAAGCCATAAACCAAAAACAATCATGATTAACTCAGTCAAGTAACCATTATTTAACCGAATTGAATTAAGAAAATGCGAAAATGCGAAAACAGTTGGTTGGTCGGGGACTGACCAAAACTTGGTCTGCCGGACCAAACCATAACTCAGTTCTCGGAGTCAGCTCGGACCGGAAAAAGAAAAGCGGAGTCAGTGGAGTTGGTCCGGGCTGACCAACTTTTGGTCAGCTCCAAACCAAGACCACTCTGTCTCTTTCTCTCAGTCGTACCAGAATCCAGTGCGCTCAGACTGAAGTGTTGGTCCGGGGCTGACCAACTTTTGGTCCGCCGGACCAAACACACAGTCTGCAGCTCACTCTCTCGGACCAACTCTTGGTTTGTCTGATCCAACATGTCTGGTCTGCAGCTAACCAAAACTTGGTCCGCCGGACCAGACGTGTTGGAATGCTCTCGGACAAGATTTTCTCATCGGACAAAACATTCATGTCTTTGTCCGCTGGACCAACAACTTGGTCCGTCGGACCAAGACAGTTTGGTCTGAAACTTCTCCTTCTTGGTCCGCCGAACTCGTCCTGTCTGAGTCCGAACTTTCGGTCCGGGGCTGACCAATTGGTTGGTCCGCCGGACCACGCGATTCTGGGCAGAAAAATCAGACGAAATTTTTCAACTTGATCTGATTTTTCACTCCGTTTGAATCCGTTTTTCGTTCTGTTTTCTCGTGTTAATTCATTATTCATGCCTCTATATATCTAAGTCTTGTTACATAACATAATCTACCATAGATTCATTTATATAACAGATTTAAACTTAGATCAAAACCAAGGAAAAACAAAGTTTGAACAATTTTCAAACGTACTTAAGAGTGATCGTTCTTCATCAAAACGAAGAACCGAGCTCTGATACCACTGCCAGGTCTAACCAAAAAAGCCAGAGATAGTTCCAACGATTATCCTCTTTGTCTCACGATATCATAATCGAACTCATAGTTCGATTGCTTTGTCGTATCCCGAGTAGACTGTAAGAGATAAATGACATTCATCTATAGTGGGGCCACACATTTCTACAGTCTCACTCCTACGACGGGCCCAAGCGATATATCTCTCTTTCGAGAGGGACAAAGTTCCATCTTGACTATCTACTATCCACTTCATGATTCTTAATGTACCCGAGCTACACCTTTATAATCATCCAGTTAAAGACAACGTTTGACGCAGTCAAAGTACATTACTCGTCATGATGGATACAATAGATATCTCAAGTCTGAGGATCCAAAGTGAACCATCAAGTGAGATTCAAGTCATGGATAAAATCCAATCGACAATCTCACGCGAGTCATCCAGTCACTTGTTCCAAACAAGCACTCATGATCGTGATCCGTATCCAATACACATGATCATCACCATGATCATCCATCACGCCTCATGTTAGTCTTAATTCATCATTGTTCCCACAATGACAAGCGACTAAGAAGTTTAGGATCGTTCATAACGATCCATGGATATCATTATTTATTAAATATGCAAAATAAATAATGAACAAACAATGGATTCATCCATTAAAATCATCGTATCATACATAGTTCTCATATCGTATGATCATCCTAGAGCATCACATCCATCACTCAGTGCTACTCTTCGTTGCCTTTTGCTTCTCTAACTTGATTATTCTGAGCTGATCTTCATACACCTCCTTCTGTGTGAGAGGTGTCAGTCGGATCTTTTGTCCCTTAAACTCGAATGAATACTGGTTGGTGAAGCCATCATGGTGAGCTCGAGTGTCAAACTGCCATGGCCTACCCAATAATAGGTGCGCTGCTTGCATTGAGACAACAGCGCAAAGGACTTCATCTACACACCCTCCAATGGTGAAAGGTATTTGAACCTGCCTCCTTACCTTGGTCTCACCGCTCTCATTGAGCCACTGAAGCTTGTAATGCTTCGGATGACTCGTTGTTGGCAACTTCAGCTTCTCGACCAGTAATGTGCTTGCCACGTTAGTATAACTCTCGCCGTCTATGATAATGCTGCACACTTTGTTATGCACAATCCCTCGGGTATAGAAAATATTTTCCCATTGCACGCTGGCTTCTTCTTAACATGCAGGTTAAGGGCTCTCCTTGCGACTAGGAGATCTCCCCTTGCTGGTCCGTACTCCACATAGTTATCGTCAGAATCAACCGCCATCTTCTCTGTCACTTCCTCACCTTCTGACTCCGTCTCGATCTCTCCATCCGCTCGAATCACCATTACCTTCTTGTTAGGACAATCTCTTGCATAGTGTCCTCGCCCTTGACACCTGAAACAGTTAATATCCCTGTTACGAAGTTGAGTGTCAGGGATACCTTGTGCTGTCTTGGGACGTAAGGCCTCGGTCTTGGTCTCACCCTTAGTCTCAGGTCGTGGGGTGAATGTCGGCTTGTCTAACCGACTGTTCTCGGGGCCTTGGTAGGATGAGGAACCAAACCATTGTGTCGACTTGCCCTTCCTCTTGAGTTGCTTCTCTATGGTGATGGCCAAATGTAACAACTCCATATCCATGTAATGGTGCGTGTCCACTCGATCATAGACGTATTTGTTCAACCCACCGATGAACCTAGCCATGGTAGCCTCGTCTTCTTCTTCCACGTTAGCACGAGTCATAAGCATCTCTATCTCCATGAAGTAATCTTCCACGCTCTTGCTACCTTGTATAAGCCATGATAATCGCTGATAATGTCACGGTGGTAGGTTGTAGGCACGAACCTACGCCTCATGATCATCTTCAGCTCAGTCCAAGTGTCTATAGCATGCTCTCCATTTCTCCTCCGGGATATGCCAAGTTGAATCCACCATGCCAATGCATACTCGCTGAACTTTGCGATGGCCAGTTTCAACTTCTTGTTCTCTTAATACTGATGGCATTCAAATACCATGTTCGTTTTCTGCTCCCACTGTAGGTCAGCTTCTGCATCAGTCTTGCCAAAGAATGACGGTATCTCCATCTTGATGCTGTTTAAATCATCATCCATGACCTTTGCCCCTGGATGATGAGCTCGCCGAGCTGCTCTCAGTGCACAAATGGATCATCATCTATGTCTTCCACCCCCTCAGCATCATCATACTCTTGGGAGGCTAGTGCTCGTAATGGACGGGGTTGAGCTTGTCGTATGGGTGCAGGCTGGTCCTCCTATCTCTCAGCCTCAACTTGATCCAAGCGCTCCTGAAAAGGTCGAATTTCATCATGCATCATCCTCCTGATCTCTTCCAACAAGCCTTGCATTGGTAACGACCCGGCTTCCTGTGGTAGGGGCTTGTCACGCCTATCATCTCCTGCATTGGTCATTGCTCGCTATACAGTAACAAACGTTAATCTAAAACAGAAAGGGGGTCCAATGAAAAGAAGATGAGAAAACCTCACAACTCTCGGAAACTGTTTTACACTCAAGATATCACTCTCCTTACCAGTTTTCTTTGTAAGGCCTTGTTCGAACTAGAAATTTACTCACAAGATCACGAGAGTGTTTTCGCAAATTGAAGCCTAATCCCTTGAGGAACAACTACTTATAGCGATAGTTCGCGAACTTCGGAATCTAAATGACTACCAATGTGACGATGGGGATGTTGTATAGAAGATATGTTGGTTTAGTGCTCTATGATGTACTGTTTATGAGCTTTGTTCAGATACATTCGATGTATTGATACTTTCTATGGTTTATATGAGAGTATTTGATTCATTACATGTTCTAGCATACTAGATCTGTTATGAAATCCGTGTATCATTATGAATGATACTAAACTCCCTAGTCTTGTGTCGTTATGGGAATAACGACATAATAAGACTAGTATGATGTGTGATTGATGATCATATAGATGATCATAGGTATTGGATACAATCACAGTCATA
>NW_010965206.1:89554-91080 GCF_000463585.1 Tarenaya hassleriana
CTATGATCTACTACCAGCTAGTCCATCATCAATCAGTGTCTACATACCAATGATCTACTATCAGCTAGTCCATCATCAATCAGTGTCTACATACCTATGATCTACTACCAGCTAGTCCATCATCAAACAATGACAACATAGATGCAAAGATGAGCTATATTCCCATAAAGAAAACTAACCCTACAATAATTTTCTATATGGGACTAAGATCCGTATTTCACATAAGAACAAGTTTTTACACTCAGTCTTATGCTATTTAGGTAGACATCTAATGTCAATCACATCCAATGTGATTCTTAGATCCTTTATGAGACTTATGATATCAAATATCATTACATACTCGTCTCATCTGTACCATTAAGTTTCAAGTCAAAACTTGACAACTTAATCCAAGATAAACCATATTCAAGCTGTAGGAACCACGATTTCCTACCCTGCCTCACAAAGATAATCCGGCACGCTCAGCTTTGGCATGACCTGTGTTACGGACGATCATTGGCACGGAAAGGAAGGTTGGACCGTCCGTTCTGCCATGCAGAACGTCCGTTCTACTAGGCTGAACGTTCGGTACCGAACGTTCTGCCAGCCTGGAACATCCGTTCTACCTCTAGAACGGACGGTCCGAAGTCCAGATTCCAAAAAAAAAATTCTGTTTTCGAGGTCCGATTACGCAATCGTTGCATAATCTGATCAACTGTAACTCAAATAGACATGATTCATTCTTATGGATGGTCCATAGTGAATGAATGCATGTAACTTAATCAAGATATGGTATATGCTTGATTGAGTGGGAGCTCCGGGATTGGGATTACATAATCGAATGGATGGTCTATTCAGATTATGTAATACATCTGATCAAGGAATAATTGTTGATCCTTGATATGTACAATCGTTGCACAGAAACCGGTTAGATCTAGAAGCTCTATAAGTAAAGCACTTGTCAAGGCCTCGATCGTACGTGTCATGGGCCATGCCAAAGCTGGGTGTGCCGTATTATCTTGGTGAGGCAAGATGGAGAAATGGTGGTTCTCATAGCTTGAAAGTAGATGCTTGATCTAAGTGTGGTTTCGAAAATCCCTTGTTTATGTAATGCTAAGTGTGTACCTCCCATTACTAGAGCACCTATCAAGGCATCGATCATCCGTAACACGGGTCATGCCAAAGCTGAGCATGCCGGATTATCTTTGTGAGGCAGGGTAGGAAATCGTGGTTCCTACAGCTTGAATATGGTTTATCTTGGATTAAGTTGTCAAGTTTTGACTTGTAACTTAATGGTACAGATGAGACGAGTATGCAATGATATTTGATATCATAAGTCTCATAAAGGATCTAAGAATCACATTGGATGTGATTGACATTAGATGTCTACCTAAATAGCATAAGACTGAGTGTAAAAACTTGTTCTTATGTGAAATACGGATCTTAGTCCCATATAGAAAATTATTGTAGGGTTAATTTTCTTTATGGGAATATAGCTCATCTTTGCATCTATGTTGTCATTGTTTGATGATGCACTAGCTGGTAGT
>NW_010965206.1:91492-91813 GCF_000463585.1 Tarenaya hassleriana
CTGGTGAAGACGGAGATACCGAGAGGTAGCTCTGTCAACACCCACGTCCTCAACATGAGAGCTCATGTTGAAGAACTTGAGCGTATGAGAGTGAACCTCGATGGTGACTTGGTTGCGGACTTGATCCTGATGTCATTACCCGAGGACTATAACCAGTTCGTGATGCAATACCATATGCACGGGATGATTAAGAGCTTAGCCGAACTGCATGGGATGCTGAAATCGGCCGAGCATGCTCTACGCCCAAGCCTAAGCCCGAAAAGGGTGACTGTCATTACTGCGGAGTGTCTAGACACTGGAAGCGTAATTGTCACCTTTATT
>NW_010965206.1:91823-95696 GCF_000463585.1 Tarenaya hassleriana
GCAGCAAGTAGACGCTGAGCCGAGTGAACAAGTTGAAGAAGTTCAACCTAGTTCACTGCCGGTTGTGACTCAACCTTTGATGAGTGAACCTCGGAGATCAGGCAGGATTCGCCAAGAGCCAACGAGATATGGATTTTTCGGTCCGCCGGACCAGCCATGCTCCGAGCCTCACATTTTGGTCCGTCTGACTGGTCTGGTCCGGCTGACCAACTCTTGGTCAGCTCCGACCAGACCTCAAGACGAAGGAAAATCCAATTTTTCTCGTTCGATCGATCCCGTTCATACACATCCATCCCATATGTGTGTGACCCTTTAGGCTCCTCCGGATACAGCAGTAAACCCGAGATCCAATCTCGCTTTACAAATCATAAGCAGTCTCTAGCAAGACATTATGATTACCCGTATCGGAAAGAGTTATATGTGATCTAACCAAAAAAGCCAGAGATAGTTCCAATGATGATCCTCTTTGTCTCACGATATCATAATCGAACTCATAGTTCGATTGCTTTGTCGTATCCCGAGTAGACTGTAAGAGATAAATGACATTCATCTATAGTGGGGCCACACATTTCTACAGTCTCACTCCTACGACGGGCCCAAGCGATATATCTCTCTTTCGAGAGGGACAAAGTTCCATCTTGACTATCTACTATCCACTTCATGATTCTTAATGTACCCGAGCTACACCTTTATAATCATCCAGTTAAAGACAACGTTTGACGCAGTCAAAGTACATTACTCGTCATGATGGATACAATAGATATCTCAAGTCTGAGGATCCAAAGTGAACCATCAAGTGAGATTCAAGTCATGGATAAAATCCAATCGACAATCTCACGCGAGTCATCCAGTCACTTGTTCCAAACAAGCACTCATGATCGTGATCCGTATCCAATACACATGATCATCACCATGATCATCCATCACGCCTCATGTTAGTCTTAATTCATCATTGTTCCCACAATGACAAGCGACTAAGAAGTTTAGGATCGTTCATAACGATCCATGGATATCATTATTTATTAAATATGCAAAATAAATAATGAACAAACAATGGATTCATCCATTAAAATCATCGTATCATACATAGTTCTCATATCGTATGATCATCCTAGAGCATCACATCCATCACTCAGTGCTACTCTTCGTTGCCTTTTGCTTCTCTAACTTGATTATTCTGAGCTGATCTTCATACACCTCCTTCTGTGTGAGAGGTGTCAGTCGGATCTTTTGTCCCTTAAACTCGAATGAATACTGGTTGGTGAAGCCATCATGGTGAGCTCGAGTGTCAAACTGCCATGGCCTACCCAATAATAGGTGCGCTGCTTGCATTGAGACAACAGCGCAAAGGACTTCATCTACACACCCTCCAATGGTGAAAGGTATTTGAACCTGCCTCCTTACCTTGGTCTCACCGCTCTCATTGAGCCACTGAAGCTTGTAATGCTTCGGATGACTCGTTGTTGGCAACTTCAGCTTCTCGACCAGTAATGTGCTTGCCACGTTAGTATAACTCTCGCCGTCTATGATAATGCTGCACACTTTGTTATGCACAATCCCTCGGGTATAGAAAATATTTTCCCATTGCACGCTGGCTTCTTCTTAACATGCAGGTTAAGGGCTCTCCTTGCGACTAGGAGATCTCCCCTTGCTGGTCCGTACTCCACATAGTTATCGTCAGAATCAACCGCCATCTTCTCTGTCACTTCCTCACCTTCTGACTCCGTCTCGATCTCTCCATCCGCTCGAATCACCATTACCTTCTTGTTAGGACAATCTCTTGCATAGTGTCCTCGCCCTTGACACCTGAAACAGTTAATATCCCTGTTACGAAGTTGAGTGTCAGGGATACCTTGTGCTGTCTTGGGACGTAAGGCCTCGGTCTTGGTCTCACCCTTAGTCTCAGGTCGTGGGGTGAATGTCGGCTTGTCTAACCGACTGTTCTCGGGGCCTTGGTAGGATGAGGAACCAAACCATTGTGTCGACTTGCCCTTCCTCTTGAGTTGCTTCTCTATGGTGATGGCCAAATGTAACAACTCCATATCCATGTAATGGTGCGTGTCCACTCGATCATAGACGTATTTGTTCAACCCACCGATGAACCTAGCCATGGTAGCCTCGTCTTCTTCTTCCACGTTAGCACGAGTCATAAGCATCTCTATCTCCATGAAGTAATCTTCCACGCTCTTGCTACCTTGTATAAGCCATGATAATCGCTGATAATGTCACGGTGGTAGGTTGTAGGCACGAACCTACGCCTCATGATCATCTTCAGCTCAGTCCAAGTGTCTATAGCATGCTCTCCATTTCTCCTCCGGGATATGCCAAGTTGAATCCACCATGCCAATGCATACTCGCTGAACTTTGCGATGGCCAGTTTCAACTTCTTGTTCTCTTAATACTGATGGCATTCAAATACCATGTTCGTTTTCTGCTCCCACTGTAGGTCAGCTTCTGCATCAGTCTTGCCAAAGAATGACGGTATCTCCATCTTGATGCTGTTTAAATCATCATCCATGACCTTTGCCCCTGGACGATGAGCTCGCCGGGCTGCTCTCAGTGCACAAATGGATCATCATCTATGTCTTCCACCCCCTCAGCATCATCATACTCTTGGGCGGCTAGTGCTCGTAATGGACGGGGTTGAGCTTGTCGTATGGGTGCAGGCTGGTCCTCCTATCTCTCAGCCTCAACTTGATCCAAGCGCTCCTGAAAAGGTCGAATTTCATCATGCATCATCCTCCTGATCTCTTCCAACAAGCCTTGCATTGGTAACGACCCGGCTTCCTGTGGTAGGGGCTTGTCACGCCTATCATCTCCTGCATTGGTCATTGCTCGCTATACAGTAACAAACGTTAATCTAAAACAGAAAGGGGGTCCAATGAAAAGAAGATGAGAAAACCTCACAACTCTCGGAAACTGTTTTACACTCAAGATATCACTCTCCTTACCAGTTTTCTTTGTAAGGCCTTGTTCGAACTAGAAGTTTACTCACAAGATCACGAGGGTGTTTTCGCAAATTGAAGCCTAATCCCTTGAGGAACAACTACTTGTAGCGACAGTTCGCGAACTTCGGAATCTAAATGACTACCAATGTGACGATGGGGATGTTGTATAGAAGATATGTTTGTTTAGTGCTCTATGATGTACTGTTTATGAGCTTTGTTCAGATACATTCGATGTATTGATACTTTCTATGGTTTATATGAGAGTATTTGATTCATTACATATTCTAGCATACTAGATCTGTTATGAAATCCGTGTATCATTATGAATGATAATAAACTCCCTAGTCTTGTGTTGTTATGGGAATAACGACATAATAAGACTAGTATGATGTGTGATTGATGATCATATAGATGATCATAGGTATTGGATACGATCACAATCATAGGTATTCATTGGAGAACGGAATACTGGATTGACCCGCATGAGATTGTGATGAGGACATCGGACCTAGCAGCTTGGAGGAGGACGGGAGCATAACGGAAGGAGCTCTTGAAGACGGGAGCTTAACGGAAGGAGCTCTTGAGGACGTTGAAGACTTGGCCCATCAGGCGTCAAGACTCTTGCCGGATGATCATAACATCACACGATCATTCGAAGCCGCGGGAACGGGACTTGACATGCACAATACGAAGGCTCCCCGAGCAAACCCTAGAGCCGAGCCACCATTAACTCGTGCTAGAGCTCGAGCACTTCGTATCACGCTAACCAAGGCTGTCACTCAAGTTCTCGACGGATTCCGGAATAACGATAACAATGGCGCATCCCTATTCGGACAAGAAGTGACCCGGAACGTCTTCAGCATTAAGTCCGAATTAGCTAAGGCCTAGGACATGACTTTAGGCCAGTCTTCGGCCCAAGAGGGAG
>NW_010965206.1:96944-99012 GCF_000463585.1 Tarenaya hassleriana
AAACATGAGTGCCAACGCCGCCACCCACGAGGGTGAGAACGTAGGGTCTTCTAGTAACACCGAAGTATTTCGAGCCCTCCAACAAATGATGGATCGAATAGCTAGGCTAGAAGAATCCCGACCGCAAAACCAACCCGCTCGAGAAACCACATATCCTAAAAGGTGGCTTAGATGGCGTACTAGAGGTTCCTGGCGTATACGCCCGGGGTTTTCCTAGCCTAGAAGACTTACGTCTCTCTTGTTGCTCGATTTGTACAGCTAGGTGTACGAGATCCTGAAGGTCTCGGTACGGATGGCGCTCCGCTTTGCGGCCGATCTTATCCTGCAGTCCGTCTATGAACTGTGCCATAACCGTTTCTTCGTCCTCGTCTAGCTCTAGTCGGCTCCTAATACGTTCGAACTCCTCGTAATATTCGTCAACCGATCTAGTTCCTTGCGCTAGACGCCTATACCTTCGTTGAAGATCCCTATGGAAATGAGGGGGTACGAAACGCTTTCGCATGAGATTTGTCATCTCACGCCACGTTTCGACCTGAGCGTAGTGGCCTCGCCTACGCTCATTAACCTCACGATCCCACGAGCAACAAGAGAGACGTAAGTCTTCTAGGCTAGGAAAACCCCGGGCGTAGACGCCAGGAACCTCTAGCACGCCATCTAAGCCGACACCTTTTAGGAGAGAGGTCCCCGAGAGCCGAACCATACCCAGTTATCGGGACAAAGGAAAGAGTCTAGAAACTCCTGACCCGAAACCCCAGCCCGAGCTTACCAAAGACACTCGAACACGCGAAATCATTTGCTATAAGTGTCGCGGGCGAGGCCATATGGCCAAGGATTGTCCGAATTCCCGCGTAATGATCATTACGGACAAAGGGGAATATGAGTCCTTAGACGAGGACGAGGCTGCCGACTCCGACGCGGAGATCGAGTACCCGGACAGCGGCGAGTTACTTGTCACCCGACGAGTACTTAGCACGATAGTAACTCCGGACGAAACAGCCCAGCGAGAGACCATCTTCCACACCCGTTGTACTATACACGGAAAAGTTTGTGGGATGATCGTCGATAGTGGGTCGTGCACGAATGTAGCGAGCGCATATATGGTAAAGAAGTTAAACCTACCCACTGAGAAACATCCGCATCCATATAAGCTGCAATGGCTTAATAACAGCGGGGAGATAAAGGTGACCGAAAGGGTCAAGATCCCGTTCAGCATAGGTAAGTACCGCGACGAGGTCATCTGTGACGTCGTTCCTATGCAAGCCGGCCACATTCTGCTTGGTAGGCCTTGGCAATTTGATCGGGAGGTAAAACACGACGGTCGAGCAAACCAATACTCTTTCGTATACGACAAACGAAAGGTTGTGCTCGCACCATTGAGTCCATCTCAAGTTCACGAGATGCAGCTTAAACTAGCCAAGGAACCCGAACCGAAGAAAGGGAATTTCTATCTTAAGGCTAGTCAGGTGGCACGTGCTGTTCGTCAAGAACATCCGGTGTTGCTCTTGGTATTCAAGGACCAATTGAGCCTCCGTACGGAGACACCGACTCTTAGTCCCGCTATTAGCCGACTCCTGGAGCGCTATAGCGATGTATTTCCGGATGAAATTCCGGCGGGACTACCACCTATACGCGGGATCGAGCATCAGATCGATCTAGTGCCAGGAGCACCTTTGCCAAACCGATCCGCGTACCGGATGAACCCCGAAGAGACTAAAGAGCTCGAAAAACAAGTCCAAGAGCTTTTAAGTAAGGGTTATATCCGAGAGAGCCTCAGTCCCTGTGCAGTCCCTGTACTACTGGTACCAAAAAAGGACGGGACTTGGAGAATGTGCGTGGATTGTCGTGCGATCAACAACATCACGGTTAAATACCGGCATCCCATACCCCGACTTGATGACATGCTCGATGAGCTGAGCGGAGCCAAGATCTTTTCAAAGATCGACCTTAAGAGTGGCTACCACCAAGTTAGGATGAAAGAAGGCGATGAATGGAAAACCGCCTTCAAGACCAAACAAGGTCTTTATGAGTGGCTCGTTATGCCATTCGGGCTCACGAACGCCCCAAGCAC
>NW_010965206.1:100208-102162 GCF_000463585.1 Tarenaya hassleriana
ATTTCCCTACCTCATTAAGTACAAAAAGGGAAAGGACAACGTCGTAGCTGACGCATTGTCTCGACGCTATGCGTTGCTGGCAGTCATGGAAGCAAGGATGCTTGGATTTGAGTTCTTCAAAGAACAATATGTGAATGACCCGGACTTCGGAACCATCATTGAGGAGTGTAGTCGCGGAACCTATGGCCCATTCTATACCCATGATGGATATCTATTCCGAGAGAAACGTCTATGTATTCCACGAGGGTCGATACGAGATGTGATACTCCGCGAAGCGCATGGAGGCGCACTTGCTGGTCATTTCGGAGTAGATAAGACGCTGGTCATTGTACAAGAACACTTCTTTTGGCCCCATCTCAAGAAAGACGTTCAGAGGTTCTGTGCTAAGTGTATCGAGTGCCATAAGGCAAAGTCTCGAGTGCAACCTCATGGTCTTTACATGCCACTACCGATATCCACCCATCCTTGGGTAGACATTTCGATGGACTTCGTGCTTGGACTGCCGAAGATACAACATAAGGATTCCATCTTCGTGGTAGTGGATCGGTTCTCAAAAATGGCACATTTTATACCGTGTGCTAAGACCGACGACGCTAAGCATATCACGGATCTCTTCTTCCGAGAAGTAGTGCGTCTACATGGTCTTCCGAAGACGATTATGTCGGATCGTGACTCAAAATTCCTAAGCCACTTTTGGCGGACGTTATGGAAACGAGTCGGCACTAAGCTCGTTTTTTCGACCACTTGTCATCCGCAGACGGATGGACAGACCGAAGTAGTCAATCGGACATTGTCTACACTTTTGAGAGCTACTATCGGGAAACACCTAGGGGGCTGGGTTGAGTGTATACCGCATATCGAGTTTGCTTACAACAGGTCTGTCCACTCGGCCACTAAACACTCCCCATTTGAGATAGTCTACGGATTCAACCCGATCACTCCACTTGATCTCATACCCCTCCCGAGCGATGGATTGACGAACCTGGACGGCGAAAGGAAAGCCGAGTTCGTTAAGCAACTCCATCAAAAGGTTCGGGAAAACATTGCTCATAAGACTGAGCAATATACTCGCCAAGCAAACAAAGGACGTAAGGATGTCCAATTCAACGAAGGCGAGTGGGTGTGGCTACATCTCCGACCCGAGCGATTCCCGGATAAACGCAAGTCCAAGCTGAACCCTCGAGCTGACGGACCATTCCGCATAAGTGAGAAGATCAACGACAACGCCTACCGTCTTGAGCTACCAGGTGAGTATACTGTATCTAATACTTTTAACGTTACTGACTTATCTCGTTTTGATGCAGGTTACGATATTTCGAGGACGAAATCTTCTCAAGGGGGAGGGCATGATGAGGACATCGGACCTAGCAGCTTGGAGGAGGACGGGAGCATAACGGAAGGAGCTATTGAAGACGGGAGCTTAACGGAAGGAGCTCTTGAGGACGGGAGCTTAACGGGAAGAGCTCTTGAGGACGTTGAAGACTTGGCCCATCAGGCGTCAAGACTCTTGCCGGATGATCATAACATCACACGATCATTCGAAGCCGCGGGAACGGGACTTGACATGCACAATGCGAAGGCTCCCCGTGCAAACCCTAGAGCCGAGCCACCATTAACTCGTGCTAGAGCTCGAGCACTTCGTATCACGCTAACCAAGGCTGTCAATCAAGTTCTCGACGGATTCCGGAATAACGATAACAATGGCGCATCCCTATTCGGACAAGAAGTGACCCGGAACGTCTTCAGCATTAAGTCCGAATTAGCTAAGGCCTAGGACATGACTTTAGGCCAGTCTTCGGCCCAAGAGGGAGGCCCACGATCCAGCCCATGTGCAGCCCAAAGGAAGGAGCTTTCCCAACAGCTCTTTATCTCATTTATTGCTAAACCCATGCATGTAAACTTAGCATTAAGTATGTTTACTTCTTTTAAAAACTCAGCTCTTGTAATTTGAAAA
>NW_010965206.1:103011-105414 GCF_000463585.1 Tarenaya hassleriana
GACGGTCCACCAAGTCCAGACCCGACGGTCCAGAGTGCGCGGTCTGTCCGTTCCAGAAGGTCTGGAACAGACGGTCCACTAACGCAGACCGTCCGTTCTGCTTCTGGAACGGATGGTCCACGTGCATTTCTGGACCGTCCGTTCTGGGCTCTGGGTATTTTCGTAATTGAACCGAAATTAGGGTAAAATCACTTTATAAGAAGGAGATTAAAACCCTAATGATGGTGGAGACTTTTGGGCAGCCGACTTTTGCAGTTCTTGGAGAGTTTTTGGTGAGATCCAAAAAGCTCAACAAGTTCTAAGTCTCGTTTTCTCGAAGTGAAAAAACCGAATAGAGATTCGAGTCCTAGCAGACAAGTTCCAATCGTTGGAATCCATCCCGAGGTGTGGATACGTGTAGAGGGCGAGGTAATCTTTCTGCCTAAGTGATCGGACGAATTCTTCAGTTGATGCAGGCCCCGGATCGATTGAGGTAAGCGTTCTAAAGTTTCTACGATTCATTAGAAGCATGGTTCTAGGGTTTATTAAATTTTTGTTTTATATCCGCTGCGCAAACCCTAGAATCGATCTCTTAGGAATAGGATTCGCTCTAAAGATCCTAGGAATTCCAACAAGATAATACCGCACAAAAAATTTTCCAAGGAAAACAATGGATCACTACCGAGAAAATTTTTTAGAATAAAATATTTTCACTATAGTCACTCCACTCATTATGGGATTCTAACAATCTGGTCTTTCACCATAGAATTTTTTTTTATATCGGGTTTCTATACTTTTTTTCCCAGACCTTCCTTTTCTTTCCCTTTTCTGCAGAACCTTTTTTTTACCTTTAAAAACCCTAGAAAATCAACAGACAAAGGAACCTTAGAAATAATAAAGCTAAATCTGACAGAATGAAAATCAACAACACGATGATCGACACAACAACATAATAAGGACTCGATCTACACGCATAAGCGATATTGGGGTAGATAACTAGTTTACCAGAACGGGGCTCTGATACCAAAGATGATATGATCCCGGATCCATGCCTAAACTAGAAGATAGGATGGAAGAATCCCAAGACCCCTAAGAGCCGAATAACGCAAACCTGGATGGAATTTCGAGTTCGAAATTCCCCAAACCCACGCTAGATCCATCTCAGAAACCTTGAAGAATCACGAAGGATGCCACAAACACTTGCGGTTAGTACTTGATAGGTCGAAGAACCCTATATGATGCAAGGAGTTCGATTTCTAGTTCTCAAAGGAACTTCAGAGAAAACTCACTCGATTTTCTTAGCAAAATGGTCTGAAATCTGCCTCCCTAATCCCAGACGGATTATAAGGCGAAAACCCTAAAACACACACAAGGTCTAAAACGACAACGTTTTAGACACTCACAATAAAACACAAAAACACTTGCAAACACAATGCTGAAACGACATGATCGGTCTTCGGCTCGGACCAAAACATCCATCTTCCGTCTTCTGTCTTCTTGTCCTTTCCTTCGCCTCCATGCCTTAGCTCCTCCGTGAACATACAGATGAACATCGTCTGCATCCTTTTGATCCTCGTTCTTGTCATCAGTCCATCAATCTTCAGATCCTTCTCCACTATTGGCTCCCGTACAGCTTCAGTTCCGTCAATGCCCATCTGGTTGCCCTCATCATAATAGGTCCAACTTGTTTAGATGTCCAACTTGTAATTCTCGGTCGTTATTTCATGATTGGGGTTCCAAAAACGATTCTCCCAGAGATTTTATCTTTTTTCCTTGATTGGAGTCGCCCAATCCAACTTAAGTGTTGAAGACCAAGAGGACATCAAAGAAGAACACTTGAAGGATCAAGTGCTTCATGACAAATCTCCGTTTGAGGTATTATTTGACCATTGTAATTCTCTTGAGCATTTACGGATTTACGGGTTTTCGGTTGTGGATGGAAGCATGTCGAGCTTGGCTCAACAACCAAGGAGAATTCAAGGTAAATGAGCGGATCAAAGTTTCATTTATTATTGGACATTACCAAGATGAGGTGATGTGCGATATTGTGCCAATGCAAACGGGGCACATACTCCTTGGACGCCCTTGGCAATTTGACCGAGAGGTGAAACATGACGGTAGTGTTGGTTGTAATGCTCTACGATGATCCGTGATATGATATTTTGACTATGTATTGATTCATTGGTTTATGAATGCATTACTTTTTCCGTTATATGATTATCATGTTTGTTATATTACGGTAAATATCCTTGAATCATTGCAGATGATTCTAAACTCCCTGGTCAGTTATCATTGTGGAAACAATGATGAATTAAGACCAGCATGATGTGTGATAGATGATTATGATCATATGCATTGGATGCAAATCACAATCATGGGTTCTCGTTTGGAACGAGTTACTGGATGACCCGCATGAGATTGTCA
>NW_010965206.1:105442-110275 GCF_000463585.1 Tarenaya hassleriana
TTGGATCCTCAGACCTGAGATGTCTAGAGTATCTGATATGAGGAGTGATGTGTCTTGACTGCGTCAAACGTCGTCTTTAACCGGATGATCATAACGGCGTTGCTCAGATACGTTCACGAATTATATGCAGATAGTAGACATGCAATACGGGATTGGTCACCTCCTACTCAGGAGAGATGTCGCTGGGCCCCTCGTGGAAATCGGACTGTGAAAATGCATGGCCACGCTATAGATGAATGTACATCTATTTTATCAGTCGGTTTGCCTAGACGAGTAAGCGGTTGAACTTGAAGGGTGGCTCATACCATGCCCTTGTTCAACATACGACATCCTGAGACAAAGGATCAGAACTCGAACTATTGATGGCTTTGTTAGATCACCTCTAACTCTACTCTAGGTGGGTGGTCATGGCGTCTTGCTAGAGGCTAACCATGACTTGTGGTTCGGGAAAGGGGTTTCGAAGCCACTGCCACTTTGAATGGGCCTACAGGGTCACACACCATTAGGGATAGATCACACATGAAGAGAACGACGCGAGAAAGGAACCACGGAACCACTTGGAAGGGTTCCAGACGGCCTGGAACGGACGGTCCCACCATGATTGGTCCGTTCGTTCCGTTGAGGAACGGACGAACCGTTCCGCAAGTGCCAGGCATCAAGACCGTCCGTTCTGCGAGGAAAAGCGGAACGTCCGTTCCGCGTGGAATGTCAGACCGTCCGGTCCAGACCTAGACCAGACGGTCCGACTTTCGGGCAGATTTTCTATTTCGCGTTTTAAGGGTTTTGGGCAATCCTAATTAATGGAAGGGTTTTGGGCAATCCTAATTAATGGGGGAGCCGCCATAAACCCTTATAATGAACCTCAGACGTCCTAGACACTTCCTAGAGCTTTGGAGAAGCTTTCTCTTGAGTTCTAGTGACATCGTTTTATCTTCACAAATCCTAGCAGATACGTTCCAAACTGTTGGAATTCATCCCGCCGGTGTGGATACGTGTAGAGGAGTTGTGCTTTCAACTCTTGGTGATTAAAACAGGCCCTGGATCGATTGATACTTCCAGATCTTGAAAGAACGAGGTAAGTATTCGAATTCCACGACGATATACACGATTGTTCGGGTTATTGCACAATTGGTTTTGTGTGACGTTTGGCTAGGTTTAGATCTTTCCTTCTGCTGCGTGAAACCTAGAATCCAAACCCTAGATCGATGAGATCGCATGCTAGGAACCCGAAGGGAACCCAACAGTACCCCCTACCCAGAAGCTTGTCAAGAGTCGCCCCTTATCTGTGCCTCTGCACCAGCGATCACTCCCCGTCCTCCTACGGTATTTGGGTTGTCACATGTATCAATTGACGTGTTCGTCCGATCACAAAAGGCAGGAAGATTACCTTGCCCTATACACGTATCCACACGGTAGAAAGGATTCCAACGGTTGGAACTCGTCTGCTAGGACTGAAGAACACGTTCTTCTTTGCGCAAGGGTTTCAGGGATCTTACTTTGGGTTTTTCGATCTCCAAAACTCTCAAAAAGTCTGTGAAATCGTCCTCTAGAGGTTAGGAGGTGTTCCCCAAAGTTCATAGACCTTAAAACCCTAATTAGAGTCAAATAAGGAAATCCCGATGTCTGGACCGATCGGTTTGGAGTTTTGCCCACCGACCGGTCCAAGGGTTGGACCGACCGGTCTGGACCTATGACCACAAGAGAACGTCGGATCACATTCGTCAGACCGACCCGTCTGGTCTTCGGACCGAACGGTCTGGGTCTGATGGAATGTTCGGTCTTCGGGGTCGGTCTGCATTCGGCCATCCGTTCCAGAAGGTCTAGAACGGACGGTCCACGGATGGCAGACTGTCCGTTCCAAGACGATTGGAAAGGACGGACCATTAAAGGCAGACCGTCGGTTCTGGCTTGCTGGAACGGACGGTCCACGTGCTTTTCTGGACCGTCCGTTCCGCTCTTCGGGTTTTTCCAAAATTAAACCGACGATCGCTCTGGACCTCGGACAATCCGGGATTCTGCAGAATTCAGATTTTTGATCGAACAATTGTTGTGTTGGATCAATTATCAGAATTGGAATCAAAGCCTCACATAAGACCAAGCTTGATGACAATCCAGAATTCAGAGTTTTGATTGTGCAATTGTTGTCTCAAATCAAATATCTGAATTAGGATATTGAGAGGGTTCTGGTATCGAATTTAAGGCAAACAAATGTTGTTTGGCCAAGAGATTCTGTATATAGACGACACAAACGAACTAAGAGTAGTTCATCTAAGTCGATCAGAACAACTTGACTGGAATGACTTGAATTCAGTCAAGGTATCCTGGTGTTCAAGACAAATGAAGCCTCATGTTTAATCTCAAGCTATTACCGCCCATTAGTAGAGCAACTGTCAAGGCCTCGATCGTCATGGTTACGGGTCATGCCCTAGCTGAGCGTGCCTGACTATCTTGGTGAGACAGTATGGAGAAATCGTGATTCTCATAGCTCAAATATGGTTGAGCTTGAATTGGGTTATCAAGTCGGACTTGGACCTACTGGTAAGGATGGGATGAGGAACATGCAGGGATAGCGTATCACTATCCCATACTCATCTAGGAATCACATAGGATGTGATTGACAAAGTGTTGTCTACCTAAATAGCATGGTTTTGAGCGTCATGCCCTAGCTGACTCAAAAACATGTGAAATATGGATCCTAGCTCACTTGGAAACTCATTGAGGGTGTTTTTCTTAGTGGGAGCCTGTCATATTGCTTCTATTATCTGTGTTAGTAAGTGTACTAAGTGACTTGCATATTTTCTGTCTGTTTGTTTGTCTTTTTCTGTAGTATATATCTGTTGCAGGAATCTGGTTAATCTCACCATGCGATCTATCCTTATGAAGGATAAGCCTCTGACCAAGGCTTCTGGATCGATCATTGATGCTTATTGGAAGCATGAGGATGATGATATGGACGTGTCCAGCTTGATGCTTGGAAAGATGTCTACGGAATTCCGTGAGCAATTAGATGACATAGACAATTTATTGATGGATGATCAGTTGAATATGTCATTCCAAGAGAAAGCTGAGAGCTAAGGGAAGAATGATATGGTGGTTGTTTGAAAGAGTTCCAGCAAGAGGAAGCGTTCCAAAGGTAAGGGCAAAAGGAAATTGACAAGTGTTGTCACTAAGCCTAAGCCCAAACCCAAGAAGGAAGAGTGTTATTTCTGTCATGCCATTGGGCATTGGTATAGAAATTGCAGACTCTACCTGAAAGATCAGAGGAAGAAGAAGCTTGCAGAAGCTTCAACTTCTGGTATCTTCGTTATAGAGGCAAACTTGTGTACTTCTTCATCATGGGTATTAGATACCGGATGTGCCTTGCACATTTGTGCAAATGTGCAGGGACTGCGGGGAAGTAGACAATTGGCGAAGGGAGAAGTAGATCTCCGTGTCGGGAATGGAGCAAAAGTTGCTGTATTGACCGTCGGGACTTACGATCTGACTTTACCTTCTGGCCTTGTATTGGAGTTGCATGATTGTTATTTTGTACCTGCCATCAGTAGGAACATCATATCGATTTCATGCTTAGACTCAGATGGTTTCAGATTTGTTATTGAGAACAAATGTTTGTCCATTTATAGAGGCGGTTTATTCTATAGTAAAGGTTACCAGTTTAATGGCCTTTATGTTTTGGAAGATGAACCATCTGGATACAGGTCGATCTATAATGTTAGTACCAAGCGGTTTAAGCCGAACGACTTAAACCCGACCTATCTCTGGCATTGTCGACTTGGCCACATCAACGAGAAACGCATAGCGAAGCTTCATTCCGATGGACTTCTTGATTCTTTTGATTATGAATCAATCGAAACATGCGATTCATGTTTGATGGGCAAGATGACAAAATATCCTTTTACTAGAAAAGGAGAACGGGCTACAGAGTTGCTAGAACTCATACATAGTGATGTATGCGGTCCTATGAGCTCTCCCGCTAGAGGAGGTTATCTGTACTTTGTTACGTTTACTGATGATTTCAGTAGGTACGGTTATGTCTACTTGATGAGACATAAGTCTGAAACGCTTGAATTGTTCAAGACTTTCAGAAACGAGGTGCAGAACCAACTTGGCAAGACAATCAGGTTGCTTCGATCTGATCAAGATGGCGAGTATATGAGCCAAGAGTTCACTGACTATCTGGCAGATTGTGGGATTGTCTCACAGCTGACTCCACCTGGAACGCCACAGTGGAATGACGTGTCTGAGAGGAGGAACCGGACCCTATTAGATATGGTACGGTCTATGATGAGTCAGGTCGATCTTCCTAAATCCTTCTGGGGATATGCTTTGGAAACTGCAGCGCTTATACTGAACAACTGTCCAACAAAGTCAGTTCAGAAGACTCCATATGAGATATGGACTGGGAAGCGTCCCAGGTTAGCATTCATGACGATTTGGGGATGTGACGTTTACGTGAAACGTCTGGCTTCTGTTAAGCTATCCGTCAAGTCTGATAAATGCATATTTGTGGGTTACCCTAAGGAAACTAAAGGGTACTGGTTCTACAACCCATCCGAGAACAAAGTGTTTGTTGCTCGGAATGGATCTTTCTTGGAGAGAGAGTTCGTCTCCAAGAGAGTAAGTGGGAGTAGAATAGATCTCGAAGAAGTTCGAGAACCACAAATAGTCGAAGAACCGAACGAACAAGTCGAAACAGTCCAACCTGTATCACGAGTTGTTGAGACAGCACCTCCTAGTGAACCTCGGAGATCTGGTAGAATTCACCAAGAGCCTACAAGATATGGTTTTCTTGTGACTGGAAACAACGAACTCATGTTGTTAGAACATGACGAG
>NW_010965206.1:110444-111805 GCF_000463585.1 Tarenaya hassleriana
TTCTCCTTCTTTCGGCTCTCCGTTTCGGTTCCTGCGCAGTGGTCTGGGCCTACATGTCTCGTGCAACGTCTCCAGATCCTCGGGTGTCTGGTTCGGCCAAACCGACGTCGATTCAGTCCGATCTAAGTCCCTGGCTACCTTGCTTTACGTCAAAATCTGCAATTCTCCTCGTAGACCTGCCAAAACCGCAAAGATAGTCCCGAAAGGCTAAATGGGCTCTAAAAATGCCTAAGAGTGTGTGGAAACCGTTTAGAAACCAAAGGCATAGTCGTATAAAATCCAAGTAAAATCCGAGCCATCAGCTAGGATCGGTCTTTTCGATGAAGGACTTAGGAGAAGCCGCCTATATTCTAGGAATCAAGATCTATAGAGATAGATCGAGAAGGCTTCTTGGTCTAAGTCAGAGTACATACATTGACAAGGTCTTGAATCGGTTCAAGATGCAAGACTCCAAGAGGGGTGCCTTGCCAATGGGACATGATGTGGCTCTTAGCAAGACTCAGTGTCCAAAGACACAGGATGAGCAAGAGCGCATGAGTAGGATTCCATATGCCTCGGCAATTGGATCCATCATGTACGCCATGTTATGTACTCGTCCAGATGTATCATATGCATTGAGTATGACTAGTAGATATCAGTCTACACCAGGTGAGGCTCACTGGATTGCGGTCAAGAACATCCTTAAGTACTTGAGAAGGACTAAGGATTTGTTCTTGGTGTATGGAGGATTGGAAGACGAGCGCGCTATAAAGGGTTATACCGATGGTAGTTTCCAAAGCGACAGAGATGACTTCAGATCACAGTCATGTTACGTTTTCTGCCTAAACGGTGGGGCTATTAGTTGGAAGAGTTCCAAACAACCAACCGTTGCAGATTCGACTACAGAAGCCGAGTACATAGCAGCATCGGATGCAGCTAAGGAAGCTGTTTGGATCAGGAAATTCGTGGGAGACCTGGGGGTCATTCCTAGCGTTGCAGATCCCATTGAGTTGTACTGTGACAACAATGGTGCGATCGCACAAGCAAAGGAACCCCGGTCACAATAGAGATCCAAACACATACTCAGGTGATTTCACTTGATTAGGGAAATCATCGACAGAGGAGTCGTGAAGATAAGCAGAGTGTCGACAGATGATAATATTGCCAACCCGCTGACGAAGCCTCTCCCTTCGTCAAAGCATGATGGTCATGTTGTGGGTATGGGGATTAGATACTTATAGGATAGAACATAGAGCATAGTGGGAGATTGTTGGTTGTAATGCTCTACGATGATCCGTGATATGATATTTGGTTTATGAATGCATTACATTCCCGTTATATGATTGGCATATTTGTTATATTTCGGTATCCTTGAATCATTA
>NW_010965206.1:112596-126479 GCF_000463585.1 Tarenaya hassleriana
TTGTTAGATCACCTCTAACTCTATTCTAGGTGGGTGGTCATGGCGTCTTGCTAGAGGCTAACCATGACTTGTGGTTCGGGGAAGGGTTCCGAAGCCACTGCCACTTCGAGTGGGCCTACAGGGTCACACACCATTAGGGATGGATCACACGTGAAGAGAACGACGCGAGAAAGGAACCACGGAACGACTTGGAAGGGTTCCAGACGGCCAGACCGTCCGTAACAGGCCCGGAACGGACGATCCAGCCATGATTGGTCCGTTCGTTTCGCTAGGAACAGACGAACCGTTCCGCAAGTGCCAGACCGTCCGTTCCAGACCTGGAACGGACGGTCCAGACATCAAGACCGTCTGTTCTGTGAGGAAAAGCGGAATGTCCATTCCGCGTGGAATGTCAGGCCGTCCGGTCCAGACCTAGACCGGACGGTCCGACTTTCGGGCATATTTTCTATTTCGCGTTTTAAGGGTTTTGGGCAATCCTAATTAATGGGGGAGCCGCCATAAACCCTAATAATGAACCTCAGACGTCCTAGACACTTCCTAGAGCTTTGGAGAAGCTTTCTCTTGAGTTCTAGTGATTGGAATATCGATTCCAAGTCAAGGACATCGTTTTATCTTCACAAATCCTAGCAGATACGTTCCAAACTGTTGGAATTCATCCCGCCGGTGTGGATACGTGTAGAGGAGTTGTGCTTTCAACTCTTGGTGATTAAAACAGGCCCTGGATCGATTGATACTTCCAGATCTGAAAAGAACGAGGTAAGTATTCGAATCCCATGACGATATACACGATTGTTCGGGTTATTGCACAATTGGTTTTGTGTGACGTTTGGCTAGGTTTAGATCTTTCCTTCCGCTGCGTGAAACCTAGAATCCAAACCCTAGATCGATGAGATCGCATGCTAGGAACCCGAAGGGAACCCAACAGGTAGAACCAACCACTACTCTTTTATATTTAACAAGCATAAGATATCATTGGCTCCTCTTAATCCGTCATAGGTTCACGAAATGCAAGTAAAGCTCTCCAAGGAAGGAGACAACATAGAGCTGAACTTCTACATAAAGCCAAGCATGATAAGGCCCTACTAGACTAGCACTTGGTTTTACTAATGGTATTCAAGGAAGTTTTGAGCACAAGTTCGGATCAGATTCTGTATCCCATGGAAATTAAGAAGCTCCTAGAGCATTTTCAAGATGCTTTCCCCGAGTAACCACCTACGGGATTACCGCCAATTCGTGGGATCGAGCACCAAATCGATCTTGTGTCGGGAGCATGACTTCCAAATCATCCCGCTTACCGTATGAATCCCAAGGAGACTAAGGAACTCCAAACGCAGATACAAGATTTATTATCTAAGGGTTATATACGTGAAAGCTTAAGCCCTTGTGCAGTTCCCCTTCTACTCGTGCCAAAGAAGGATGGGACATGGTGTATGTGCGTAAATTGTAGGGCAGTCAACAACATCACAATCAAGTATTGCCATCCAATACCACGACTCGATGACATGTTATATGAGGTAAGTGGAGCAACTATCTTTTCAAAAGTTGACTTGAAGAATGGTTACCATCAAGTCAGCATGCGAGAAGGAGACGAGTGGAAGACCGCATCCAAGACAAAACATGCGATGTATGAATGGCTCGTCATGCCTTTCGGTCTCACCAACGCTCCTAATATCTTCATGAGGCTTATGAACCCGTACTTCGTACCTTTATCGGTAAATTTGCAGTTGTTTATTTTGATGACATTCTCGTCTATAGTAAGTGTTTATCCGAGCATGTGACACATCTTGAGCTTGTGATAGAGACTCTCCGAAGGGAGAAGCTTTATGCAAACCTCAAGAAGTGCACTCTCTGCACTAACGAAGTAGTTTTCCTAGGCTTTGTTGTAAACTCGCATAGATTAAACGTGGACGAGGAGAAGATCAAGGCTATTTGGGAATGGCCAACACCAACCACCGTTGGTCACATTCGAAGTTTCCACGGATTTGGCAAGCTTCTACTGACTATTCGTTAGGGATTTTAGCTGTGACACCGGTAACCCGTGTACAATATATGGGTTGTGCCACATGGACGATGTAAACTAAAATAATAAAATAATAAAATAATAAAATACGGAAGAAAAATTACGAAATCCAAAAACATTTTTAAATCAAATCAAAGTAAGCAGCGAGAAATACAACGCGATCAGTATCGCAAAATAACACATGTCCGAATAGTCAGAATACAACCATACAAAACACGAAATACAAGTCCCATAGTTTGGAATACAAATCGCGTACACGATGTTGCTTCTCTCAGGTCGTCGTCTGCCAAAGCGCTAGACGTAATCCTCGTGATCTGAAAAAAATATAAACCACGACGGCTAAGCACAACTACTTAGTGAGTAGCCCGGGTTGAACCTGGGAATCCCGTTCTCAATGAGAACGGTACAGTCGACATTTCCACAGAACACATGCAATAAACGAAAACGCAGTAAACACATATAATACAAGCACAATCACGCCCATATGGAGTCCACCATAGGGCTTAGCCGTATACCCTAGTCAAGTCCATGACTAGGGGCGCCTCCAGGCCCATCACTCGCGTGACGTTGGCCATCGCATCGCATGCGATCTTGTGCGTCTCCTGCGCATGTCACTCTCGTAACTACCGATGTCAAATCCATGACACAACGGAATACAAACATACCCGTATGGAATCCACCATAGGGTCCAGCCATATACCCTAGTCAAGTCCATGACGTTGATGGTTGAGTTCACAATCATCCACAAACACAATCACGCTTAACTCGTACGCACGAGCAAGCCACACACATGGCACACAACGTGCAATATTCCCATAATACAATCATACGTGTCACGATATTCGGTCCCTACCGAGTTACCGTTCCACGCCATGCAATTCTATCCACAAACAATCACGCAACGATCACTCATAATTTGATGTCGCACATCTCACTATGCCACGCAACATCCTGGCGAAAACTCGGTTCGATCGATCTCAATCGAGACGCTTCATCCTCTGGTGAGGGTTTGATTCATCCGTCATCAAGTCTGGTCAGGCCCGGGCCAACCCCGTTGGCCGTCTTCTCTTTCCCGGTTAAAAATTAAATTTTTTCTCCAAGTTTTCTGAGCCTGGTCCGGCGGACCAGATTTTTTGTCAGCCGGACCAGTTCTCTTTCTCCCCTGGTCCGGTTCGCCTCTGTGTCAGTAGATCCGAGAGAGAAAGTAAGTTTGGTCCGGCGGACCAGAATTGGTCAGCCCCGGACCAGCCTGCTTCTCCTCTCTCGGTCTGTTTCTTCTGGTCGGACGGAGTGCCCTCACTCCGATACGTCTGGTCCGGCGGACCAGGACTGGTCAGCCCCGGACCAGGCGTGTCCTCTTCTTGGTCCGGTCTGTCTCTCTCCTAATCAGACGGAGTGTGCCTTCTCGGACACTGTTAAAGGGTGTGAAAGTTATATACAGAAGCAAAGAATTTCTGGTCCGGCGGACCAGGACTGGTCCGGCGGACCAGGACTGGTCAGCCCCGGACCAGGCGTGTTCTTCTCTCGGTCCGTTCTCCCTTTCCTGGCTCGGTGGACCGCGTAACCTCGGAACACGTCCGGTCTGGCGGACCAGGTTCTGGTCCGACGGACCAGAACGTATTTTTCTCTGGTCCGGTCCGTTCCTTGGTCCGTCTGAGCGCACGTGTTTTGTTCCAGTCCTGGTCTGGAGCTGACCACGCGTGGTCCGGCGGACCGGGACTGGAACCTTCTTCTTCCTCGCTATTTCTCCGGTTCTGTTTTGATTTTTCTCACTCTAATCGATTCGGGGTTGCTTCTAAATGCCAATTAAACATAGATTTACATCCCTAGACATGTTCTAAGTCTCGAACATGCAAGGAAATCTCGAATTGGACCATCAAATATTGAAAACGAGATCCCACAAATTCAACTCAAGCCACTCACCTTGTTCTTGAGCTTATTCGAGCTCGTGTGAGTTCCTCGTGGCTCCACACGACGCGAGAAGTTTCAGGACACCTCTGGGCACGTCCCTCTTGGTTCCTCCGAGCTCCTTTCTCCCTGGTTCGCCTCCTCTCTCTCCCTTTCTCTCTCTTTTTCTTCTCCCGTCTTTCAGCTCGCCATGGCTAAGTCTGTAGGTTGGGAGGGGTTTAGTCGCGGGAGAGAGATCGCAGGGGCTGGAATCCTGGCCCAGAGGCGAGCCTGCAACGTCCTCCAGGCATCGGGCGGTGGTTGGAAGCGTGTGGCTTCAATTTCCGACGAGTTCTCGCATCCCGAAACTCGCAACAGAGCGAGCTGCGAAACTGTCGGGTTCCGGTCCGCCGGACCAATTCCTGGTCCGCCGGACCGGAATCTTATATTTTTTTTTCGAATTTTTCTTTCCAGTCCGCACAGTCTGGTCCGAGTCCGGCTGAGTGGTTGGTCCGCCGCGGACCATTCCTGGTCCGGCGGACCAACCCTTTATATATATTTTTTTCTTTTTTTTTCTTCTTTTTCGTTTTCTTCATTCCTTCTCGATCCTTCCCGCGCGTGATGATCCTCGTGCCTCCCCTCGGCATTGTTCTATTTATTTTTGGTGTTTTCGCGATACCTCTATTTAATTATTTTATTTTTAAATAATTAAATATTCAATCGGTTTTGCGGTATTACATTAGCACCCTTGCAGCTCCCCTCACATCCATCATAAGAAAGGATAAAACATTTGAATGGGGAGAACAACAAGAGAAGGCTTTCAATGCTTTGAAGGACAAGCTCACGAGTGCACCCGTGTTATCCTTCTGATGAGGACATCCTGAAGCAAGGAGGAGACGACAAGAGATCGGGAGTAGGAGATTCTCAAGCGGATGGAAAGGAGTTGTTGGAACAAAAATTGAAGAGTGACGGTCCCATAACTCGTGCAAAAGCAAAGAGATTGAAGGAAGCATTTACCATGCTATTTGAAGAAGAGTTTGGACTTCAAAATCAAGTTAGATCAGCCGATCTCAAGTCCAAGCCTTGGTTAACCTAATTGAGGCCCAAATCAGCCCAAATGAAGCAAAATGAGCCCAAAAGAGTGCTTGGAAAACATGGAAGAAATGGAGTTACGAATTCTTGTCTTTGTGCAATAAATATAATTGCCTTATTTTTAGTCTTCTATGTTTTCACCAAACTCTTTTATACTTAGTTTTCCAATGTTTCCTTTCGCTATAAAAAGGGAGCATCTATCATGTAAAATACAAGCCATTTTTAATTGAGAGGTTTCTTCTTATGTTCTTGAGTACTAACTCTAAACTTCGTAAGGTTTGAGGTAGTGTTCTTTTGACTTATCAAACACTTTTACCACCAGGTGTTTGTGGCATCTTCGCTCGTTTCAAAGGTTCTCTAACCGGGTCTGGATTGGGTTTAGGGTGTTCTTGTGACTGGAACAAGCCCTAGGTTCGGTTCACGTGTCGTTAGTGGGTTTTTGAACATCCATCTACTATCTTTCTTCCCTAATCTGAGATTCGTCGATCCGGGTTCGTATCATTTGGTATCAGAGCACCGTTTCTCTAAATTAGGTTTTATCCATATCTATTTATCTTTACATTTCATTTCATCGTCTTTCTTTCTAATCATTTTTCTTTGTTTTTGAAGGTTAAAAACACGAAAAAAAATCGACAAAAAAAGGAGATATACAAGTGAAAAAAAAAGAAAAAGAAAATCGAAGAAAAAGAAAAAAAAAGATTTGAACAAAAAGAAGGAGAAAAAGTTTATTTCGATTTGCACGAAAAAAGAAAAACAGTAAAAAAAAATCTTTCGTGTTTTCCTAGATTGAGTATTTTTTTTTGCAATTTACATTTGCACGGTTTATCTAAGGGATAAGTTGGGTTGTGGTAATAGTGTGCGATTCGTCAATTGAATACTTTTCCTTTGATCTATTGAGTTTGTTGTTAGTGCAAACCAGACATACAAGAAGGAACAGGAGAGTTTGAGCGACACAAAATTTGAGCGAAACACTATTCTAGTGATTGTGAGGTTCTCTCATTATCCTTTTCTTTGTCTATTCAGTTTTATCTAACGTTTGATTGTTTTGTAGCAAACAACAATGAGTAACGAAACAAACACTAGCATTGTTCGTGAATCGGGTGATCATGCCGGTTTGAATCGATTGCAACTCGAATCTATAAACCAGACCTTGACACAACAAATCGAACGACTTGTCGAACGATTTGAGGACATGTTTGCACAGCTAGAGATTGGTAGAGCTGCCCCACCGCAAGCTCAACCTCATAGACAACGAGATGAGCAATATGTGGAAGAAGTAGAAATCTATTCTGATGAGGATCCCATTCCCGCGCCAAGGCAACGACGACGTGCAAGACAAGCAAGGGATCGTTTGGTAACATCCGCACGGAGATTCCTTCTTTCAATGGAAGGAATGATGCTGAAGCTTATCTTGAATGGGAATGAAAGGTGGATATAGTGTTTGAATGCCATCAATACTCCAAAAGAAAGAAGGTAAAGCTTGCATCGGCTAAATTCGAAAATTATACACTAATATGGTGGGATAAGATGGTTGAGACTAGGAGGCGCATGGAGGAGCTTCCAATCAACACATGGGAAGCTATGAAGCAAGTGATGAGGCGACGTTTTGTGCCTTCATACCATCGAGAAGTTTGTCGGAAACTGCGACAATTGACACAAGGGAGCCGCAGCGTTGAAGAATACTATAAGGAGATGGAGATATTAAAGATTCGTGCTCATATTGACGAGGGTCAAGAAGCCACCACAGAACGATTTCTTGGAGGACTGAACCAAGAAATTCAAAACCGTGTTGAAACACATCACTACGAGGGGTTGGAAAATCTCTTGCATCTTTCCATCAAAGTCGAGCGGCAACTCAAGGGGAAGGGTAAAATACCGCAGAGATCCGGTTCGACATCATATTCTCAGTCAAATCATTAGAAGCAAGAGAAGTCGAGTATTACTTCCAAATCTGAGCCCAAATCGGAATCGCTAAAACCCAAGGCACAAGGTATTGGCACTAACTCTCAAACACGTAACCGCGATATCACATGCTTTCGATGTTTGGGCAGGGGTCATTATGCTAGAGATTGCGCAAACAAACGTGTGATGGTTATGCGAAATGACGAGTATGAAACTGAATCCGAAAGTGGGGATGGAAAAGAGAATAGTCCTGAGTTTTCTTCGGACTCAGATGACTATGAGGAGCAGCCCGTTCCTAGGGGTGATCTGTTGGTTGCAAGGCGTGCCTTGAATTTGCAAACCAAAGTGGAGGCTATCGAGCAACGAGAGAATATCTTTTACACACGCGGGTTTATTCAGAAGAAGCTTTGTAGTGTGATAATTGATGGAAGAAGTTGTACCAATGTAGCAAGTGAGTCTATGGTTACAAAATTGGGATTGCTTACCACTCGGCATCCTAAGACATTGATGTAGACGTCCAAGGCAACACCATTGGAGCTGAACTCATGCAAGGACAATCTGCATCGGAAGCTAGCTACGGGATGAACACAGCGGGAGAAAGCGTTGAGCCAATTGGACCGATTACAAGATCTCGTGCCAAGAAGCTGCAAGCTGCACCAAATGGCCTTATTCTCCCTTGTTTGGGTCAAAAACACTTGGAAGAATATGTTGGGTTGGTCCAACAACAAGCCCAGCCCATTCTCCACATGATATCAAGCTTGGAAGGCCCACAAGTGAAGCCTAAATTTTAGGCCCAATAAGGGTGACGAAAATTGACATCAATTCTGGTCAAGATGTCTTTCCAAAACCATCTTGAGGACCACAAAGTCACCATTATGGTTTTCTTGAAGTTTCACACAATCACATTCAAGACTTCTTGAAGACCACACATTTACACTTTGTTGTTTGTTCTTATTTATGTTATGTTGCTAAGTTTCATGTACGGTGATCTATAAATAGGGAATTAGTCGAGAACGAACGCCACAGATGAAGCTCCGATAAGTTCGGGAATTAGTTCTAGAAACCACTCAAATATATTTTCAAAGTTGTGTTTACAAATGTGAGATGGGATCCCTATTTATAGATCACACCATACATGAAACTTAGTAACATAACATAAATAAAAACAAACAACAAGGTGTGAATGTGTGGTCTTCAAGAAGTCTTGAATGTGATTGTGTGAAACTTCAAGAAAACCATAACGGTGACTTTGTGGTCTTCAAGATGGTGTTGGAAAGACATCTTGCCCAGAATTGATGTCAATTTTCGTCACCCTTATTGGGCCTAAAATTTGGGCTTCACTTGTGGGCCTTCCAAGCTTGATATCATGTGGATAATGGGCTGGGCTTGTTGTTAGACCAACCCAACATAATCTCCCAAGTGTTCTTGACCCAAACAAGGGAGAATAAGGCCATTTGGTGCAGCTTGCAGCTTCTTGGCACAAAATCTTGTAATCGGTCCAATTGGCTCAACGCTTTCTCCCGCTGTGTTCGACCCGTAGCTAACTTCCGATGCAGCTCGTTCTTGCATGAGTTCAGCTCCAATGGTGTTGCCTTGGATGTACACATCAGATCTGGTCTATCATATTCTCCGCAACAAGACTCTTCCGGCATACAACGAAGTGTGTATGCTCATAAGAAGGGAAAAAGGTGGAAAGAACCTGTTTGTTGTACCAAGTGAATTTGCTCACTATCGTAAGACGAACTTTCATACAAAGGAAAAGAAAGACCTGTTGTGTGATCATTGCAAGAAACCAGGGCATGTAAAAGAAAAGTGTTGGATTCTTCATCCCCATCTCAAACCATCTAAATTCAAGAATCCAAACAAAGGTGCTGCAATGCAAGCTTCGCAGGATGATGTCTTTACAAAAGAGAATGTTGAATGCATCAAGCAATTCATCCAAGCCATGAATCTCAACAAGCAGAATGGTAACGATGGTAAAACCTTCTTCAACTCTCATTATAAACCTGTTGTTATTGATGTGAATAAACCAATTAAAGGACAAGGAACTATTACAATGTTTGATAAAGAACTTCCTGCCCTATATGTTCCAGATTTCACGACAAATCTCATTTCTGTCCCGAAACTCACCAAAGATGTTGATTGTTTCGTCACATTTGATTCTAATGGTCTTGCCTTTCAGGATACTAAGACAGATCATATGTTTGGAAAAGGAGCGTTGAAGAATAATCTCTACTTGATAGAAGACTCAAGTTGTCCTGCATTTGCTCTTAGCTCTGTCTGGCATGCTAGGCTAGGGCATCCTCACTACAAAGCGCTTAAGCTTCTCTTACCTAAAGTTGCTTATGACCATAAAATGTGTGAGGTTTGTATTCTAGGAAAGCATTGTCGCTCTGTTTTTCACGATTCTCAAACTATTTATGAAAATTGTTTTGATCTTGTTCACTCTGATGTTTGGACTGCACCATGCCTTACTAGATATCAAAACAAATACTTTGTTACATTCATAGATGAAAAATCTAAGTACACTTGGTTAACTTTGTTACCAACAAAAGATGGTGTGTTTGAAGCGTTTAGAAACTTTCATGCTTATGTGTCTAACCAGTTTGGTGTTAAGATCAAATGTCTATGAACAGATAATGGAGGAGAATTCATTAGCAGGCAATTCAATGAATTCACATCGAGACACGACATTGTGCATCAAAAATCATGCCCTTATACCCCTCAACAAAACGGAGTTGCTGAACGCAAAAACCGTCATCTCATGGAAGTTGCAAGGACCATAATGTTCCACAAGAATGTACCGAAGAAATATTGGGGAGATGCGGTTTCAGTGGCTTGCTATGTGATCAACCGTCTGCCAACACGAGTTCTTAATGATGCATCACCTTATGAGGTATTGTTCAAACAAAAGGCTTCCATTGATAACTTACGTGTATTTGGTTGTATATGTTATTCTAGAATTCCCGAAGGGTAGAGAAGCAAGCTTGAACCAAGAAGCCTTAAGTGCATGTTCATTGGTTACCCAACAAATCAAAAGGGGTTCAAGTGCTATCAACCTGAAACCAAGCGTGAGTTTATCTCAAGAGATGTCATATTTGATGAAGACAATGGGTACTTTGCGGTAAAGGATTGGAAGAGCTTGGAAACTCTCACAAATTCTTTCCCTGATTATAATGCATCATTATTACACCTTTTAAAGGCAGTGCAGGAACAACCAAACAATGGTAGTGGACTCGATGAAAAATCAAGGAACAATCAGGAACATCAAGATGAAAGTAATGAGTCTCAAGATAAAGAAAGTGAATCATGTGAAAACCAAGAGGAAATTCAAGATCCAATGAATGTGAATGATGAGGTGCAAGATCCAATGAATGGGAATGATGTGGTGCAAGAACCGCATTATCAAGAATCAAACACCACTGAACGAGAGGGGGAACCCATGATCGAGAATAAAGAGGAACATTAAAACGGTAATATGCCTATCGAGTCTGCTAACCCCCACGAAACTCAATTACTTCGAAGAAGCACAAGGCTAAGAACTCATGAAAATCCAATTCTTCGAAGAAGCTCAAGACCAAAAGCTCCGATCTCGGAATGGTCCAAAAAGCGGTTTTATTTCAATGGAAATGTTGTGGCTCATCCTATTCAAGAAGTTTATTCTATCTCTAACTTTTCATCTAATGAGCAGGTTTTCTTGAGTAAAATTGATCAGGGGAAGGAGCCATGTTCTTTTGAAGAAGCTAAGGAGCACCACATGTGGATAAATGCAATGAAGGATGAAATCGATGCACTTGAAAGAAATGACACATGGTATGTTGTATTTCTTCCAGAAAATAAAAAGGATGTAGGCTGCAAATGGGTCTTCAAAATAAAATATCGCAGCAATGGTGATATTGAGAGATACAAAGCTAGACTCGTCGCAAAGGGGTTTACACAAACCTATGGAGAAGATTATACTGAAACATTTACTCCTGTTGCTAAGTTACCTTCAATTCGTATTATCCTTTCTCTTGCAACTAATCTTGATTGGGATTTGTGGCAGATAGATGTAAAAAACGCCTTTCTTCAAGGTGAACTTGCAGAAGAAATATATATGCAGCCACCTCCGAGATATCTTGAAGACCAAGAAAATGGGAAGGTTTGCAAGTTAAGGAAAGCAATCTACGGACTGAAGCAATCTCCGCGTGCATGGTATCACAAACTACACAATGCACTTATCACACATGGATTCACTAGGAGTGAGATTGATCACTCTCTCTTTACTCTTCAAGGAGATCTTGGTATAATCGTTCTTCTTATCTATGTTGACGATATAATTATCGGTGGAAGTGACAAAAAGGATATTCAAGATACTAAAACCTTTTTGAAAAAGGCTTTTGATATCAAGGATCTAGGCGAACTCAAATACTTTCTTGGCATTGAAATTTCTCGTTCAAAAAACAGATTATTTTTATCTCAACGAAAGTATATTCTTGATTTGCTTAGTGAGACAGGAAAACTTCTAGCAAAACCTGCTCGAACTCCCCTTCAAGAAAATTACAAGGATCAACGCGAGGGGGAATGTCACAAAGATATTGATCAATATCGTAGCGTTGTGGGTAAACTTATCTATCTTGCTATTACAAGACCTAATCTATGTTTTGCTGTGCATCAGGTAAGTCAATGGATGCATGCTCCTACAACACAACATTGGAAGATGGTTGATCGGATTCTCAAATATCTGAAAGGGTCACCGGGTAAAGGATTATGGATGGAACGCAACATGCACACAGAGATAGTTGGATATTGTGATGCAGATTGGGCAGGTGACAAGTTCGATCGAAAATCAACCTCGGGCTACTGCACGTTTGTTGGGGGCAATCTCGTGATATGGAAAAGCAAGAAGCAAACAGTTGTAGCAAGCTCAAGCGTTGAAGCTGAATACAGAGCCATGGCAAACATTACTTGTGAATTAATGTGGATAAATTCACTACTGCGTGATCTCTGGATCGAAATATTTCAACCGATACCACTGCATTGCGACAATCAAGCTGCCATACACATAGCTGCAAATCCTGTATTTCACGAGAGGACAAAGCACATTGAAGTCGACTGTCACTTCATTCGTGAGAAGATTGATCAAGGAATTATCTCCCCGATGTACACCAGGAGTTCTGATCAGCTCGCAGACATATTCACTAAAGCCACAAACTCCCTTGTTCTTGACAAACTCCTTTCCAAGATTGGTCTTGTGGTTTATCCACAACCAATCTTGAGGGGGAATGTTGAAATAGACGAGGTTTTGGACGACTCTACGTGAAGGTTGTTGCATATGAAGTTGCATATGCACGAGTACCATGAGATTGTTTGGATTACAAGGATAAGGGCATTAAATCACAATATGGACGTTGGACACTTGCACACCAAGAAAGAGCCACTTTACTTCATCTCTAAATCTGCCAACAACCTCATTAAATGCTGCTGCAGATGCATTATCTCTTTCGGGAAAGGAGGTTATGCATTCTAAAATGCTCAATGCGGGAGTTTATTCTACATGAAGCGCATAGTAGAGCTCTCATGGGACATTTTGGCGAGAAGATGCTTGCCATCGTCAAGGAGCACTTCTTTTGGCCGCATCCGAAACGGGATGTCGAAAATTTGTTGCTAGATGCATTACATGCCATCAAGCCAAATCTAAGACTCACCCACACGGTTTTGTATCTTCCTCTTCCCATTCCTTTATCACCTTGGAGTGATGTTTTGATGGACTTTGTTCTTGTACTCCCTCGAATCCGGGACAAAGTCTCGATTAACCACCTCATTTAATGCATTGGACTCCTACCCCTCTTGCATGTTCTTGTCATTTAGTATTGTAGTTGAGAATTCTAACCTATATAAAGGCCTTGTAATGCATCATTTGTAATGAGACTTGTAGAATGTCTCAAACATTTCGAGTTTTATAAACTCTTCTTCGGTTTGTCCGAAATTTATCCCGATCTTCGGTGTGTCCGAGATCACGAATTTGGTGTGTCCGAACTCAAGCCTTGGTGTGTCCAAGGTCCACTATCTATTCTTCCCCTTCGTTCCATCCATCCTCCTTTTCGGAATTACGTCGAGCATCGCTTGATCAGTGACTGATTCCGAGGACTACTCTTCCCCTTCGAACACCATACCCAATCGAAAGTCGAGAGCCTTCTCCGTGAAGCGCGTGAGACTGCGATTCGGCCTTGTTCCATCCTCTCCGAGTGAAGGCGTGTATCAGAACTCGACATCGTCCATCTATAACGTGAGTACTAAACGGTTTAAGCCGAACGACTTAAACCCGACCTTCCTTTGGCATTGTCGTCTAGGCCATATAAATGAGAAACGCATACAGAAGCTTCATCATGAAGGTCTTCTGGATTCATTTGACTTTGAGTCTCTTGAATCGTGCGAGTCTTGTTTAATGGGCAAGATGACGAAGCATCCTTTCAAGGGGAAAGGACAGAGAGCGACAGAGTTATTGGCTCTTATACATAGTGATGTATGCGGACCAATGAGCTGTCCAGCTAGAGGAGGTTATCTGTATTTCGTTACGTTCACTGATGATTTCAGTCGATACAGTTATGTCTATTTGATGAGACATAAGTCTGAGACACTTGAAATGTTCAAGGCTTTTAGAAACGAAGTACAGAACGAGCTTGGCAAGACGATCAAGACACTTCGATCGGATCGTGGTGGCGAGTATATGAGCCAAGCGTTCACTGACTATCTGGTTGATTGTGGTATTGTATCACAATTAACTCCTCCTGGAACGCCACAGTGGAACGGCGTGTCTGAACGGAGGAACCGAACACTATTAGACATGGTTCGGTCGAGGATGAGTCAGACAGATCTTCCAAAGTCGTTTTGGGGCTATGCTTTAGAGACCGCTGCGTACCTGCTGAATAGGAGTCCAACGAAGTCGGCTGAAACGACACCATATGAGATATGGACAGGGAAGCGTCCCGCGTTGTCGTTT
>NW_010965206.1:126614-137326 GCF_000463585.1 Tarenaya hassleriana
AGGAATGCGACTTTTATGGAGCAAGAGTATGTCTCCAAAAGAGTCAGTGGGAGTAGGATCGAACTTGAGAAAGTTCGAGAGCAACAAGTAGACGCTGAGCCGAGTGAACAAGTTGAAGACGTTCAACCTGATTCACTGCAGGTTGTGACTAAACCTTCGACTAGTGAATCTCGAAGATCAGGCAGGATTCGCCAAGAGCCTGTGAGATACGGATTTCTCGTGACTGGGAATGAGAAGCTCAAGTAATTGGAAAATGATGAGCCTACCACATACCCAGAAGCTATGGCGAGTCCGGATTCCGAGAAATGGCGCGAGGCTATGAAGTCCGAGATGCAATCCATGTCAGACAACCAAGTATGGACTCTGGTTGATGCATCTGAAGGGATAAAACCCATCGGATGCAAGTGGATCTTCAAGAAGAAGACCGACATGGATGGCAACATACACACGTATAAGGCACGACTTGTGGCGAAAGGATTCCGTCAAATTCATGGTATTGACTATGATGAGACCTTTTCGTCTGTAGTAATGCTGAAGTCCATCAGGATCCTACTTGCCATAGCCGCATATTTCGACTATGAGATATGGCAAATGGATGTCAAGACCGCGTTCCTTAACGGGAACTTGACCGAGGATGTGTACATGACACAACCCGAAGGTTTTGTCGATTCAAGGAACCCGAGGATAGTGTGCAAGCTTCAGAGGTCCATTTATGGACTGAAGCAGGCTTCGAGGAGCTGGAACCTTCGCTTTGATGAGACAATCAAAAAGTTTGGTTTCTCACAAAACGAAGACGAGCCATGTTTTTACAAGAAGGCTAGTGGGAGCACAGTTGTATTTCTAGTGCTGTACGTGGATGACATTCTCCTAATAGGGAATGACGTTCCTACCTTGCAAGACGTAAAGTCTTGGCTAGGAACGCAGCTTTCTATGAAGGACCTAGGAGAAGCGGCCTATATTTTAGGCATAAAGATCTATAGAGATAGATCGAGGCGGCTTCTAGGATTGAGTCAGAGTACTTACATCGATAAGGTCTTGAAACGGTTCAGGATGCAAGATTCCAAGAAAGGAACCTTACCGATGAGCAGTGGCTTAGTTCTCTGCAAGAGTCAGTGTCCTATGACACCTGATGAGAGAGAACGCATGGATCGGATCCCATATGCTTCGGCCATTGGATCAATCATGTATGCCATGCTTTGTACTCGACCGGATGTATCCTATGCGTTGAGCATTACGAGTAGATACCAGTCAGATCCAGGTGAGTCCCACTGGATCGCCGTCAAGAACATCCGAAAGTACTTGAGAAGGACTAAAGATGTATTCTTGGTATACGGTGGGTCCAAAAATGGAGCAAACTCGGTTTCATGGGCAGTTTTGACAGTTTGGACGAATTTGACTATAACTTTCTTATCTGAAGTCCAAATGACGTGATTCCAATTTTAAAAGATCATCAACTCATTGTAGTTATGATCTGGAAAAGTTGCGATCGAAAAGAGAAAGCATGAATCGTGGCCGAAAGTTGCAAGTCACGCTTCGGATCCAGAAAAGCAAAATGAGAAGGGTGTACTATCTCCTCCATAACTTTCGATTGGGAGCTCGGATTGCTTCGCCGTTTGTTTCACAGTAAACTAGACATCAAGAGCTTTCCATAGACACCAAGATCGTAATTTTTGGTGGAGATTTGGCCCTTCATCGAGCAGTTACAATCTGAGCAAAATTCTGGTTGCTGACATCATGGCTTACATCATGGAGACAACTCACCTAACATGCCACTACGAATTTCATCATTTCATCTACTTTTGCCCTTCAGAAACTCCTATAAATAGACCCTTAATCTGCTCTCATTGATCACACAACAACAAGAAACACAAAAACAAAGAGTAGAAGAAGATTTGGAGGCTTGGAGCATGAAGAACAAGCCTTGAAGATCTAGAGAAGCTTTCTCTTTCTCTTCTCTCTATCTTTATGTTTTTTTTATCATTTGATGATGTCTCTTGATCATTTCATGGCTCTAGAGTAGTTCTCTTGTTATGGGATAGGTTGAATTTGGTTTGATGAATAAGCTTGTGCTTGATTGATGATATTGTGTTCATATGCTCATGGTGTTGAAATCTTGAGTCTTAATGCTTGTTCTTGAATTAATTCTTGATCATGATTCTATAAACATGTTTTGAATTGAGAAATCCAAGCATGTTATGAACAAGATTATCATCTAGAAGTCATGATTCATTGAGAAATGATCTTGAATTCTCTAGGAACATTGATTAAACATGAACTTGTAATGCTCTTAGAACTTATATTTCATCATTGAGAAATGAGAAAATTTGAAGTATCTAAGTAAGAAGATTTGATCTTTTGAGAGAAAGATGATCTTGGATTAGAGTTTAAAGTTCCACCATGAATGCATATAAATCACATAATCATATTCTTAGTGCTTGTTCATCGAATTAAGTTCATACCGATTCCCATAACGTCTTTTGATATTGAATCCAACTTTGTTTTTCCCATCCTCTTTGATAATCAAAAGTTTGAATCTTGATTTAGTTCACTAGATTTTTAGAAATATTGTTAGAAACAAAATTCCATTCCCTTGGGACGAACCTTAAGTACCATCGATATAACCGTGCACTTGCGGTTGTGTGTGCTTAAGTGACTTATAAATATTAAAGCTTGATCAAACTACGCACACTACTTAGCACGCATCAAGTTTTTGGCGCCGTTGCCGGGGAACTCGTGAAAATTGTTTTTGACGATAACTCTTTTAGTCTTGTGAACTTTCACCACGCCTTAAGTAAATCCATCTTTTTGTAATCTTGATAAATTTGTTCATTTCGTCTTTCTTGTTTATAATCCATTTTCCCTTTATATTTTTATTTCTAGTATACTTTGAAATTTTTCTTTTGAATATTACAGGATGTTCGGTGCATGACCCGAAGTAGTGGAAGTGACAACTTGCAACCATACGACCCCGAAATTGAAAGAACGTATATCACTCGAAGAAGACAAACAAAAATGGTGGGCGTCAATAATCAACCACCACGACTTCCACCACCCCCTCAAGCACCAGAACCAGCCTTACGACGGGAGCCACGAGCCGAGACGTACGGTGACTACAACTCACCCAAACCCACAGAATTCCTGTCATGCATCCGAAGGCCACCGATCAATCGAACAAACTTTGAGCTCAAACCAGCATTTATTCAAATGCTCGCAAGCAAAACTTTCGGAGGATGGCCTCATGAAGATCCCAATGTTCACCTCGCAACATTCAAGAAAATGTGCAAATCAATGATTGTCGAAGGCGTATCTGAAGAGGCAATCTTTTTATGGGCGTTCCCATACTCCCTGGGCGATAAAGCGGAACAATGGTTATTCAACTTAAAACCTGATTCCATCCATACATGGGAACAAATGGAGCACAAGTTCTTGGAGGAGTACTTTCCGCCTCACAAGACGGCAAATTTCAAGGTGAAAATCAATAATTTTGTTCAAGAAAACGGCGAAAGTCTTTACGACGCTTGGCAAAGGTTCAAAGGTTACCAACGAGCGTGCCAACATCATGGCATGGATCGAAGGCACCTAATCTCAACCTTCGTTGAAGGGTTAAGGAAAGACATAAGACGTTGGATAAATGCCGCTGCTGGAGGTTCTATCCGCAACCTCACTTTTGAGCATCTCGAGGAATTAATTGAAGAAATGGCGAGAGATCGGGGCGATGACATGGATGAGTACGACCGAAGGGGAAACATAAAGTCTAAGGGTGAGTCAAGTGAAGTCCAATCCCTACGAGCACAAGTCGCCAAACTCACAGTTCTATTGGAGAATTCAAATGCGGTGACATCAATTCCACAAGACTCAAGCTACAATTACACCATGCAGACCCAAGAACAAGAGGTCGAGAATGTCAACTATGTGGCGAACAACCCCTACTCAAATACATACAATCCAGGTTGGCGTAATCACCCAAACTTTTCTTACAAAAACACCGGAAACACAGAAAATCTGGCCAATCAACCCCAAGCCCCAAGAATACTCCAAAGACCCCAACATTTTCAACCATACGAGCAACGCTATCAACCACAAGTAGCGCAACCCGTACTTGCACCGCAGCCGCAACCCGAAGATGAGCTTAAGGAATTACTCCTAAGCATGCAGAAACAACTGTCTGCTGATATTAGACAAACAAACAACGAGATTCGAGGGATGAAGAATGATCAAGACGATATCCGCAAACAAGTCGAGGGAATCAACACACATCTGAAGCTCCTAGACAATCAAGTTGCCCAAATGGCGTCATCTTCATCAAGGCCCATGGGAACACTTCCTGGAAGACCTGAGCCTAACCCTCGGGAGCATTGTAATGTTGTTGAGCTAAGAAGCGGGAGAAAACTTGAAGATATTAAATCCAAGGAGAAACAAATCAATAAAGACGGAGGTAAAGACGATGTTGTCGATTCCGACCCTGACATCAAGGTGGCAAAAGAAGACATACAAGAGAAGTCATACATTCTACCATCACCATACAAGCCACACGTGCCTTTCCCTCAAAGGTTGAGAAAACGTGACGATGACAGTCAATTCGCAAAGTTTGCTGATATGCTGAAGAAAATGGAGGTAAACTTGCCTTTCACTGAAGTTATCCTCAAGATGCCATCCTATGCAAAATTCTTAAAAGATATATTATCGAAGAAAAGGACGATTCAAGAAGAGACCATCGCGCTAAACTCTGAATGTAGCGCAATTCTGAAGCATGAGCTACCCCAAAAGATGAAAGATCCTGGAAGCTTCTCGATCCCTTGCACCCTAGGTAATGTCTCAATTAAAAAGGCATTATGTGATCTTGGAGCTAGCGTGAGCCTTATGCCTCTGTCAATATGCAAAATGCTCAACATTGGAGAACTCAAACCGACGAGGATGACTCTACAACTGGCAGATCGCTCAATCAAATATCCCATTGGGATTCTTGAAGATGTCCCACTTAAGGTCGGGAATTTTTATGTCCCTGTCGATTTTGTGGTCATGGAAATGGATGAAGACTCAAATATTCCAATCATACTCGGACGCCCATTCTTGGCCACTGCTGGAGCAGTTATCAACGTAAAAGAGGGTCATTTGACATTGTCAATAGGAGAAGAAAAAGTAGAGTTCAAGCTCGCTCAATCGCTCAAACAACCCTCCGTGGATGATACGTGTTGTTACATCGACGTCCTTGAACAATTGGCAGACGAGATATTGGAAGAATTACGCGAGGTTGATCCCCTAGAAGTGGCCCTCATGGCAAGCAAAGTAGAGACATGCGTAGATCAAGAAGAGGTGAACGTATACTCCGAAATCCTTGACGAAGAAGCTACAATATGCTCTATGGAGACGCCTTGCCCCATACACAATGAAGTCGACGACATCGAATCACCACAACACGATGAGATTGTACCTAACAAGAATTCCAAATTGCGGTACCATGACGAATCAACCTCACCAGAGCTCCATGATGTTTGCCTTGTTGAAGAAGCAACCACAAAAACCAAAAACGACATCGCCGATGAATGGGATCCTAAGGTTGCACCAAAGGTGGAGTTGAAGCCGTTGCCACCAGGACTGAGGTATGAATTTCTTGGACCTAATTCTTCATACCCTGTCATCATTAATGCCTCATTGAATGAACTGCACACCTCTAAGTTGTTAGATACACTTAGAAATCACAGAAAGGCGATAGGGTATTCATTAGATGATATGAAAGGCATACACCCATCCATTTGCATGCATAGAATTTTGATGGAGGATGGATATAAACCCTCAATTGAGCACCAAAGACGTTTAAACCCGAATATGAAAGAAGTGGTTAAGAAAGAAATCTTGAAACTACTCGATGCTGGAATAATCTACCCTATCTCTGATAGTGAGTGGGTTAGTCCTGTTCAGGTAGTTCCAAAGAAAGGGGGAACAACTGTAGTCAAGAATGAACGAAATGAACTTATCCCGACTAGGATTGTAACTGGTTGGCGAATGTGCATTGATTACAGAAAACTTAACAAAGCCACGCGCAAAGACCATTTCCCCTTGCCCTTCATTGACCAAATGCTAGAAAGATTAGCAAAACACAAATACTTTTGCTTTCTAGATGGCTACTCAGGTTTCTTTCAAATTCCTATCCATCCTTCAGACCAAGAGAAAACCACATTCACTTGTCCCTACGGAACATTTGCCTATAGGCGTATGCCTTTTGGTTTATGTAACGCACCAGCCACATTTCAACGATGCATGATGTCTATATTCTCTGAGTTTATTGAGGACATCATGGAGGTATTCATGGACGATTTCTCTGTCTATGGTTCCTCCTTTGATGTGTGTTTAATGAATCTTGCTCGAGTCTTAGACAGGTGTGAACAGGTAAACTTGGTTTTGAATTGGGAAAAATGTCACTTCATGGTGCAAGAAGGAATCGTTCTGGGACACAAAATTTCTGAAAAAGGAATCGAGGTTGATCGGGCTAAAATCGAGGTGATTGAGCAAATGATACCCCCAACCAATGTCAAAGGCATCCGAAGCTTCCTAGGACATGCAGGATTCTACCGACGTTTCATCAAAGACTTTTCAAAAATTTCAAAACCTTTGACGGAGCTATTGGGGAAGGATATTCAATTTGTCTTTACAAAGCAATGTCATGAGGCGTTTGAGACTCTGAAGAAGTCATTGATCTCTCCACCGATCATTCAACCACCTGACTGGGGAAAGCCTTTCGAGCTGATGTGCGACGCAAGTGACTATGCCGTTGGAGCAGTCCTAGGTCAAAGAAAAGACAAGAAACTTCATGCGATATACTATGCAAGTCGAACCCTAGATGACGCACAAATCAACTACGCCACCACAGAGAAAGAATTACTTGCAATAGTTTTCGCATTTGAGAAGTTTCGATCATATTTGGTTGGATCAAAGGTGATTGTTTATACCGATCATGCTGCTCTACGGTATCTTCTCTCCAAGAAAGATGCAAAGCCACGGTTGATACGATGGATCCTATTGCTCCAAGAGTTTGATCTCGAGATTCGTGATAGGAGAGGAGCAGAAAATGGTGTAGCGGATCACCTCTCACGTCTTGAGTTCAAGGAGGACATACCTATTGATGATTCATTTCCAGACGACCATGTCATGTCTCTTGAGAACAGAAATGATGCACCATGGTATGCTGACTACGTCAACTATCTCGCATGCGGAATTTTACCCCCAGAGTTGGATTACAATAGAAGAAAAAGATTTCTGAATGATGTTCGTCATTATTTCTGGGAAGAACCATTCCTCTTTCGACGTGGAGTAGATGGTCTATTCCGACGATGCATCCCCGAAGACGAAATCCTTGACGTAATCAGGCACTGTCATTCATCAGATTATGCCGGCCATTTCGGAACCTCTAAAACGGCGACCAAGATATTACATGCAGGATTTTATTGGCCGACGCTGTTCAAGGATGTTCATAAATTTGTTTCCTCGTGTGACACATGCCAAAGGACGGGAAACATTGGAAGACGACATGAAATGCCACAAAGATACATCCTTGAAGTCGAACCATTCGATGTATGGGGCATCGATTTTATGGGACCATTCCCATCATCCTGTGGAAATCAATACATCCCTCCGTGGATGATACGTGTTGTTACATCGACGTCCTTGAACAATTGGCAGACGAGATATTGGAAGAATTACGCGAGGTTGATCCCCTAGAAGTGGCCCTCATGGCAAGCAAAGTAGAGACATGCGTAGATCAAGAAGAGGTGAACGTATACTCCGAAATCCTTGACGAAGAAGCTACAATATGCTCTATGGAGACGCCTTGCCCCATACACAATGAAGTCGACGACATCGAATCACCACAACACGATGAGATTGTACCTAACAAGAATTCCAAATTGCGGTACCATGACGAATCAACCTCACCAGAGCTCCATGATGTTTGCCTTGTTGAAGAAGCAACCACAAAAACCAAAAACGACATCGCCGATGAATGGGATCCTAAGGTTGCACCAAAGGTGGAGTTGAAGCCGTTGCCACCAGGACTGAGGTATGAATTTCTTGGACCTAATTCTTCATACCCTGTCATCATTAATGCCTCATTGAATGAACTGCACACCTCTAAGTTGTTAGATACACTTAGAAATCACAGAAAGGCGATAGGGTATTCATTAGATGATATGAAAGGCATACACCCATCCATTTGCATGCATAGAATTTTGATGGAGGATGGATATAAACCCTCAATTGAGCACCAAAGACGTTTAAACCCGAATATGAAAGAAGTGGTTAAGAAAGAAATCTTGAAACTACTCGATGCTGGAATAATCTACCCTATCTCTGATAGTGAGTGGGTTAGTCCTGTTCAGGTAGTTCCAAAGAAAGGGGGAACAACTGTAGTCAAGAATGAACGAAATGAACTTATCCCGACTAGGATTGTAACTGGTTGGCGAATGTGCATTGATTACAGAAAACTTAACAAAGCCACGCGCAAAGACCATTTCCCCTTGCCCTTCATTGACCAAATGCTAGAAAGATTAGCAAAACACAAATACTTTTGCTTTCTAGATGGCTACTCAGGTTTCTTTCAAATTCCTATCCATCCTTCAGACCAAGAGAAAACCACATTCACTTGTCCCTACGGAACATTTGCCTATAGGCGTATGCCTTTTGGTTTATGTAACGCACCAGCCACATTTCAACGATGCATGATGTCTATATTCTCTGAGTTTATTGAGGACATCATGGAGGTATTCATGGACGATTTCTCTGTCTATGGTTCCTCCTTTGATGTGTGTTTAATGAATCTTGCTCGAGTCTTAGACAGGTGTGAACAGGTAAACTTGGTTTTGAATTGGGAAAAATGTCACTTCATGGTGCAAGAAGGAATCGTTCTGGGACACAAAATTTCTGAAAAAGGAATCGAGGTTGATCGGGCTAAAATCGAGGTGATTGAGCAAATGATACCCCCAACCAATGTCAAAGGCATCCGAAGCTTCCTAGGACATGCAGGATTCTACCGACGTTTCATCAAAGACTTTTCAAAAATTTCAAAACCTTTGACGGAGCTATTGGGGAAGGATATTCAATTTGTCTTTACAAAGCAATGTCATGAGGCGTTTGAGACTCTGAAGAAGTCATTGATCTCTCCACCGATCATTCAACCACCTGACTGGGGAAAGCCTTTCGAGCTGATGTGCGACGCAAGTGACTATGCCGTTGGAGCAGTCCTAGGTCAAAGAAAAGACAAGAAACTTCATGCGATATACTATGCAAGTCGAACCCTAGATGACGCACAAATCAACTACGCCACCACAGAGAAAGAATTACTTGCAATAGTTTTCGCATTTGAGAAGTTTCGATCATATTTGGTTGGATCAAAGGTGATTGTTTATACCGATCATGCTGCTCTACGGTATCTTCTCTCCAAGAAAGATGCAAAGCCACGGTTGATACGATGGATCCTATTGCTCCAAGAGTTTGATCTCGAGATTCGTGATAGGAGAGGAGCAGAAAATGGTGTAGCGGATCACCTCTCACGTCTTGAGTTCAAGGAGGACATACCTATTGATGATTCATTTCCAGACGACCATGTCATGTCTCTTGAGAACAGAAATGATGCACCATGGTATGCTGACTACGTCAACTATCTCGCATGCGGAATTTTACCCCCAGAGTTGGATTACAATAGAAGAAAAAGATTTCTGAATGATGTTCGTCATTATTTCTGGGAAGAACCATTCCTCTTTCGACGTGGAGTAGATGGTCTATTCCGACGATGCATCCCCGAAGACGAAATCCTTGACGTAATCAGGCACTGTCATTCATCAGATTATGCCGGCCATTTCGGAACCTCTAAAACGGCGACCAAGATATTACATGCAGGATTTTATTGGCCGACGCTGTTCAAGGATGTTCAGGGTCATTTGACATTGTCAATAGGAGAAGAAAAAGTAGAGTTCAAGCTCGCTCAATCGCTCAAACAACCCTCCGTGGATGATACGTGTTGTTACATCGACGTCCTTGAACAATTGGCAGACGAGATATTGGAAGAATTACGCGAGGTTGATCCCCTAGAAGTGGCCCTCATGGCAAGCAAAGTAGAGACATGCGTAGATCAAGAAGAGGTGAACGTATACTCCGAAATCCTTGACGAAGAAGCTACAATATGCTCTATGGAGACGCCTTGCCCCATACACAATGAAGTCGACGACATCGAATCACCACAACACGATGAGATTGTACCTAACAAGAATTCCAAATTGCGGTACCATGACGAATCAACCTCACCAGAGCTCCATGATGTTTGCCTTGTTGAAGAACGGTGGGTCGGAAGACGAGCTCGCTGTAAGGGGTTACACCGATGCTAGTTTCCAATCAGACCCGGATGACTACAGATCGCAGTCAGGCTATGTTTTCTGCCTGAACGGAGGCGTTGTTAGTTGGAAGCGTTCTAAGCAAGCGACCGTTGCAGATTCTACTACAGAAGCTGAGTATATTGCAGCGTCGGACGCAACAAAGGAAGCCGTTTGGATCAGGAAGTTTGTTGGCGACTTGGGTGTCATTTCTAGTGATGATAGCCCCATTGCTCTGTATTGTGACAACAATGGAGCGATCGCACAAGCGAAAGAACCCAGATCCCAATAACGATCCAAACACATACTCAGACGATTTCACCTTATCAGGGAGATTATAGACAGAGGAGACGT
>NW_010965206.1:137798-144584 GCF_000463585.1 Tarenaya hassleriana
CTAGTCGTATGTCATTGTGGGAATAATGATGTAATAAGACTAGTATGATGTGTGATTGATGATCATAGAGATGATCATAGGTATTGGATACGATCACAATCATAGGTATTCGTTGGAGAACGAAATACCGGATTGACCCACATGAGATTGTCACATGGACTAGCGTCATGACTTGAATCTCATATGACGGTTCCATGATTGGATCCTAAGACTTGAGATATCTACGGAATTCGACATGAGGAGTTACATGCTTTGAATACGTCAAACATTCTGCGTAATAGGAGAACTATAAAGGCATGTATCAGGTAGGACACGAATCATGTACTGGATTGTAGATAGGTAGTCATAGTGTCTTGCTAGAGACCGCCTATGACTTTTATATCCGAAATAGAGATTTCGGGTTATACTGCTATATCGAATGAGCCTACAGGGTCACACACGTAGGGAAGGACAACACGAGAAAACGACGAAAAACCGAGATGGAATGGGCTGGAACAAACGGACCGAAAGGGCCAGACCCGACGGTCTGCCAGGTCCAGACCCGACGGTCCGCCAGGTCCAGACCCGACGGTCCACAGAAGGCAGACTGTCCGTTCTGGCTTGTCTGGAATGAACATTCCATGTAGGCAGACCGTCCGTTCTGGGTCCACGTGGGCTTGCTGGAATGGACGATCCATGTGCATTTCTGGACCGTCCGTTTCGGCTTTCGAGTTTTTCGAAAATTAGACCGAAATTAGGGTTAAATCACCTTATTAGAAGGAGATTAAAACCCTAATTAAATTGAGACTTTTTGAGCCGTCTTTGGCAGAACTTTGAGAGCTTTTGGTGAGATCCAAAGCGTTCAAGGAGTTCTAAGTCTCGTTTTCTCGAAGCGATATACCGAATAGCAGATTCGGGTCCTGGCAGACAAGTTCCAATCGTTGGAATCCATCCTGAGGAGTGGATACGTGTAGAGGCGAGGTAATCTTCTTGCCTTGAGTAATCGGACGAACGGATCAATTGAAACATCCCCGGATCGATTGAGGTAAGCGTTCTAACGTTTCTACGTAAGCATGCATGCATGGTTCTAGGGTTTCTTCAAAATTTTTGTTTTATATCCGCTGCGCAAACCCTAGAATCGATCTCTTAGGAATAGGATTCGCTCATGAGATCCCAGGAAAACCCAACAGACCCGACGGACCAGAAGGGCCAGACCCGACGGTCTATCAGGTCCAGACCCGAGTGACCAGAAAGGCTAGACTCGACGGTCCAGCAGGTCCAGACCCGACGGTCCAGAGGCTGTAGTACGTCCGGTCTCTGGAACGGATGGTCCACGTGTAAATCTGGACCGTCTGTTCCAGCTTTCGGGTTTTTCGAAAATAAAGCGAAATTAGGGTTATTCACTTTATAAGAAGGAGATTAAGAACCCTAATTAAAGTGAGCCAAAAAAGTGAACTTCTATAGACCTCTTTGTGAGCTTTTAGGGTCTAAGAAGAGATCTAAATCCAATTTTCTCATAGCACATTACCGATTAGTAGATTCGGGTCCTAGCAGATAAGTTCCAATCGTTGGAATCCATCCCGAGGTGTGGATACGTGTAGAGGGCGAGGTAATCTTCCTCCCTTTTGTGATCGGACGAACACATCGATTAATATAGGCTCCGGATCGATTGAGGTAAGCGTTCTAACGTTTCTACGATTCATACATGCATTATTCTAGGGTTTTATAGAAATTTTTGTTTTACATCCACTGCGCAAACCCTAGAATCGATCTTTTAGCAATTAGATTCGCTTTAGAGATCCCATAAATTCCCAACATTATTCACATTGGGAAATGAATTAACTTGCTTAGGGTTCATGATAGAGAATATTAATGCATCTAGAGATCATTTAGACTATTGGGAGATAGGTAAATCGATTCTTTAGGTAGTGAGTTTAAGCTCGGGAGAGACAAACCCTAAAATGAAGTGCTTGAAATCACGTTTGGAAGATAAACCCGTAGATATTGTAGCATCATCAACCGTCCATATAATTATTGAGGGATCCCGAATTTACAACGCCTAGAATCATTGTTTTTAACCCCGTTGATTTTATTTGCTTGCTTTCATCCCGATACCTACCATCACCTTATTTTTACTCGATCACCAATCTAGCTTAAAGATAGACTGATTCATTCTAGTCCTCGTGTTCGACCCCGGTACTACAACTACCGTATACGTGCAGATAGTGGTACGAATCAGGTACTAAATGTAAGACTCGGTGTGTGCGCATCAAGTTTTTGGCGCCGTTGCCGGAGACTAGGCGTTTTTCGTGTTAGTCTAGATTTTTGCTAGATCACCATTGCTTGGATTCTTGTTTGGATTACTTTGTGACATAACCTTTTCGCACCACTTTCAGTCCGTTTCGTTTCTTTGGTGCGCAGCTCTTCCGGTGCATGACAAGAAACACAACCGGCAGAGATCAACTCGTCTTCGACCCAAATTGAAAGAACCCTACGCTTCGCTCGGAAACAGCAAAGACAGTGGGGGATGGCCAAAGAATTTCTGAGAGGAAACAACGCCCGAAGAGATCAACCCGAAATGGCCGAAGAGTTGTTGAGAGGGGTGAATGCCCAAAGAGTCCAGCCCAAGCAGCCCCTAGAACGCTTCGAACTACACAGAACCGAAGCATACTCAGTTACTATCATGCATCAACAAGGAGCCGTTGGAAGATTTCGAACTCTTACCTCAATGCATTCAAATGCTCTACAACCTGAGTTTCCGTGGAAAACCCAACGAGGATCCGAACGCTCACCCTACAAATTTCAAGATGAATTGTAAGGCAATCAAGAAGGGACCGGGGATAACCACAGAAGATGTGCTCCTTGAAACTTTCCCCTACCCACTTACGGAGAGAGCTAGAGTTTAGTTCTACACTCTTGAGCCAAATTCCATCTCGTCATGGGATGAGATGGAAGAGCAGTTCCTTATGCAATACTACTCCCCTATCAAGACTCAACATGCGAGGAATCGGATCAATGCCTTTGTGCAAGAGGATGGGGAGAATCTTCACGACGCATGGGAACGATTCAAAGAATATCAAAGAATGTGCCCTCACCATGGAATGGAAAGAGACTACCTTCTATCCATCTTTATCTATGGATTGAAGGATGACACTCGGTCTTGGATTGCTGCGGCATGTGGAGGTGATATTTATGACATCCCTTTCCAAGAGTTAGAAGCGACAATTGCAAAACTGGCCAAAGGACGCAGCCATACGTCCAACGAGTTCAGTAGGAGAAGCTCAGTGAAAGGTGATGTGGGAGAAAATGCAGCTCTTAAGGTGGTGTTATCCGATCTTGCCGAGATAAAGATTCAACTCGCCAATCCCAAGCAAGTAGCTGCTGTGGAAGACCACAATTTAGCGCAAATTCAACCGGGAATGTACATGGTTGACTAAGAGGCAGAAGAAGCTAACTATGTCGGTCCTAATCAATACACTCATCCGCCCAACCTATACAACCCCGGATTGAGGAACCATCCAACTTCTCCTACAAGAACACGTCAAATGCGCTAAATCCTCAACCCGCCTTCCAACGGAACAACAAAGGACCCCCGAGCTTCCAACCGAAATACCAACAACAAGGTTAAGGGAGTCAGGGTTATCAAGGAAACTCCAACTATAGACCGCAGCAAGCGCAACACAGGGAGCAAGACCCGGACATCAAGGATATGCTTATGCAAATCCTCCAAGGTAAAAAATCGCAAGGAGTGTCCATTGGGAGCATAGAGAACGAGCAAGTTGCATTCAAGAAGCAATTGGAAGGAGTACAAGCCCACTTGAAAATCTTAGACAATCAAGTGGCGCAACTTGCATCATCCTCCTCATCTAGACAGCAAGGTATGCTCCCCGAAAAGAACGAGATGAACCCTCGGGAACATATTAATGTGGTGGAGCTAAGGAGTGAAAAACAACTTCTGGAGAGCACTCCCTCGATGATCGAAAAGTCATCACCTCCAAGGCTATCAAGGGAGAAGAAAGGAAAAGCTGTAGAGGAAAATATCCCCAAAGTGCAAGTGCAAGTGCAAGAGAAGGAACCGGTCTACATTCCGCCTCCACCCAAGGTACCCCCGATACCCTTTCCTTCTCGATTAAAGAAATTAAATGAGGACAGCCAATTTGAAAAATTTGTGGAAATGTTGAAGAAGATGGAGATTACCATGCCTTTTCATGAGCCAATTCTCCAAATGCCCTCGTACGCGAAGTTCCTCAAAGATATTTTAACGAAGAAGCGGGTAGTTGAAAAGGAGACTGTGGCATTGAGCACAGAGATTAGCGCAGCCATCACCAAGCATGAACTTCCTCCGAAGATGTCTGATCCGGGAAGTTTCTCTATTCCATGCAAGTTGGGGAATATTGAGATTGATAGAGCGTTATGCGATCTTGGACCTAGCGTGAGTTTGATGCCGCTGTCCATTTATAAGAAGTTGAACATAAATGACTTGAAACTCACGAGGATGGCATTAGACAACCAAGAGGTCGAAAATGAAATCCAGACAGAACCGAGCGACCACCCGGAATTTCGGGCGGCCCGCTCGAAAAGTCTGAGCAAAATCGGAGACTTTTCTGAAGAAACGAGTGACTGCCCGACATTTTGGGCGACTCGCTCGAAAAGTCTAAGCAAAATCGATCCTATTTCGACCGAAACGAGCGACCACTCAGAAAACCAGGCGGGTCACTCGTTTGCATCTGGAAATGATAATTTGAATCTCGGGACCATCTTTTCGACCACTCACGCCATTCTTGACACGCCTCAAGACTCAAGATGGAACACACATGCTGATTGGGACCCTGAACATGCTCCGCAAGTGGAATTAAAGCCCTTACCCCAAGGGCTTAGGTATGTATTTCTCGGTTCAAACTCTACTTATCTCATTATCATTCATGATGTGTTGGATGAGGATCAAGTAGGGAAACTCACCACATTTCTTACACAATACAGGGAAGTCCTAGGTTACACTCTAGGAGACATCAAGGGTCTTAGCCCGTCTCTTTGCATGCATCCCATACATTTAGAGGATAATACGAAATCATCAATTGAGCACCAACATAGGCTAAACCCGAACATGAAAGAAGTGGTGAAGAAAGAGATCTAGAAATTGCTAGATGCGGGTATTATTTACCCGATTTCGGATAGTTCTTGGGTTAGTCCGGTGCAAGTCGTGCCCAAGAAGGGAGGGATCAGAGTCGTTCCTAATGAAACCAACGAACTCATACCGACTAGAACTGTTACGGGGTGAAGAATGTGCATTGATTATCGAAAACTGAACACCAATATCCGTAAGGACCATTTTCCCCTTCCATTCATCGATCAAATGCTAGAAAGGCTTGCATTGCATTCTTATTTTTGTTTTGTCAACGGTTTTCAAATACCTATCCATCCGAGTGATCAAGAGAAAACAACATTCATATGCCCCTACGGCACTTTTGCATATAGACGCATGCCATTTGGATTGTGCAATGCACCCGCGACATTTCAAAGTTGCATGTGTTGGGATTCCTGGGATCTCTAGAGCGAATCCTATTCCTAAGAGATCGATTCTAGGGTTTGCGCAGCGGATGTAAAACAAAAATTTATATGAAACCCTAGAACCAAACATGTATGATTACGTAGAAACGTTAGAACGCTTATCTCAATCGATCTGGGGTTTGTATCAATTGATGTGTTCGTCCAACCATGAAAGGGAGGAAGATTACCTCGCCCTCTACACATATCCACACCTCGGGATGGATTCCAACGGTTGGAACTTGTCTGCTAGGACCCGAATCAACTCTTCGGTATATTGCTTCGAGAAAACGAGACTTAGATTACCTCTTAGAGCTTCTTGGATCACCCAAAAGTCTGTAGAAGTTCTCCCAGTCGACTCTCTTCCATTAGGGTTCTTAATCTCCTTCTTATAAAGTGATTAACCTTAATTTCGATTTATTTTTGAAACGTCTAGATTTGCACGTGGACCATCCATTCCAGCATGCCAGAACGGACGGTTGTTGGTTTAGTGCTCTATGATGTACTGTTTTGCGAGCTTTATTATGATACATTTGATGACACTTTCTATAGTTTTATGGATGAGTGTTTTATTCATTACATGTTTTGCATACTTGATATGTTATGAAATTCATGTATTGTTATGAACAATACTAAACTCCCTAGTCATATGTCATTGTGGGAATAATGACATACTAAGACTAGTATGATGTGTGATTGATCATCATAGAGATGTTCATAGGTATTGGATACGATAACAATCATAGGTATTCGTTGGAGAACGGAATACTAGATTGACCCGCATGATATTGTCACATTGACTTGCGTCATGACTTGAATCTCATATGACGGTTCCATGATTGGATCCTAAGACCTGAGATTTCTACGGAATCCAACATGAGGAGTTGCGTACTTTGAATACGTCAAACATCCTGTGTAACAGGAGGACTATAATGGCGTGTATCAGGTACGAAACGAATCATGTGTTGGATTGTAGATAGTCAAGATGAGATTTGTACCTCTCGTAAAAGAGAGAGATATCGTTGGGCCCCTCGTGTGAGCGAGACTGTGAAATGTGTGGCCGCACTATAGACGAACATCGTCTATTTCGTACAGTCGAACTCAGTGAATAGCAGTCGAATCAGATAAGGTGGTCAGTCCATGCCTTATGTTCGACTTATGATATCGTGATACAAAAGGATCATCAGCCGGAATCATCACTGGCGTTCCCGAAGATGTCTGATCCGGGAAGTTTCTCTATTCCATGCAAGTTGGGGAATATTG
>NW_010965206.1:144648-164458 GCF_000463585.1 Tarenaya hassleriana
CGGATCGATTGAGGTAAGCGTTCTAACGTTTCTACGATTCATACATGCATTATTCTAGGGTTTTATAGAAATTTTTGTTTTACATCCACTGCGCAAACCCTAGAATCGATCTTTTAGCAATTAGATTCGCTTTAGAGATCCCATAAATTCCCAACATTATTCACATTGGGAAATGAATTAACTTGCTTAGGGTTCATGATAGAGAATATTAATGCATCTAGAGATCATTTAGACTATTGGGAGATAGGTAAATCGATTCTTTAGGTAGTGAGTTTAAGCTCGGGAGAGACAAACCCTAAAATGAAGTGCTTGAAATCACGTTTGGAAGATAAACCCGTAGATATTGTAGCATCATCAACCGTCCATATAATTATTGAGGGATCCCGAATTTACAACGCCTAGAATCATTGTTTTTAACCCCGTTGATTTTATTTGCTTGCTTTCATCCCGATACCTACCATCACCTTATTTTTACTCGATCACCAATCTAGCTTAAAGATAGACTGATTCATTCTAGTCCTCGTGTTCGACCCCGGTACTACAACTACCGTATACGTGCAGATAGTGGTACGAATCAGGTACTAAATGTAAGACTCGGTGTGTGCGCATCAAGTTTTTGGCGCCGTTGCCGGAGACTAGGCGTTTTTCGTGTTAGTCTAGATTTTTGCTAGATCACCATTGCTTGGATTCTTGTTTGGATTACTTTGTGACATAACCTTTTCGCACCACTTTCAGTCCGTTTCGTTTCTTTGGTGCGCAGCTCTTCCGGTGCATGACAAGAAACACAACCGGCAGAGATCAACTCGTCTTCGACCCAAATTGAAAGAACCCTACGCTTCGCTCGGAAACAGCAAAGACAGTGGGGGATGGCCAAAGAATTTCTGAGAGGAAACAACGCCCGAAGAGATCAACCCGAAATGGCCGAAGAGTTGTTGAGAGGGGTGAATGCCCAAAGAGTCCAGCCCAAGCAGCCCCTAGAACGCTTCGAACTACACAGAACCGAAGCATACTCAGTTACTATCATGCATCAACAAGGAGCCGTTGGAAGATTTCGAACTCTTACCTCAATGCATTCAAATGCTCTACAACCTGAGTTTCCGTGGAAAACCCAACGAGGATCCGAACGCTCACCCTACAAATTTCAAGATGAATTGTAAGGCAATCAAGAAGGGACCGGGGATAACCACAGAAGATGTGCTCCTTGAAACTTTCCCCTACCCACTTACGGAGAGAGCTAGAGTTTAGTTCTACACTCTTGAGCCAAATTCCATCTCGTCATGGGATGAGATGGAAGAGCAGTTCCTTATGCAATACTACTCCCCTATCAAGACTCAACATGCGAGGAATCGGATCAATGCCTTTGTGCAAGAGGATGGGGAGAATCTTCACGACGCATGGGAACGATTCAAAGAATATCAAAGAATGTGCCCTCACCATGGAATGGAAAGAGACTACCTTCTATCCATCTTTATCTATGGATTGAAGGATGACACTCGGTCTTGGATTGCTGCGGCATGTGGAGGTGATATTTATGACATCCCTTTCCAAGAGTTAGAAGCGACAATTGCAAAACTGGCCAAAGGACGCAGCCATACGTCCAACGAGTTCAGTAGGAGAAGCTCAGTGAAAGGTGATGTGGGAGAAAATGCAGCTCTTAAGGTGGTGTTATCCGATCTTGCCGAGATAAAGATTCAACTCGCCAATCCCAAGCAAGTAGCTGCTGTGGAAGACCACAATTTAGCGCAAATTCAACCGGGAATGTACATGGTTGACTAAGAGGCAGAAGAAGCTAACTATGTCGGTCCTAATCAATACACTCATCCGCCCAACCTATACAACCCCGGATTGAGGAACCATCCAACTTCTCCTACAAGAACACGTCAAATGCGCTAAATCCTCAACCCGCCTTCCAACGGAACAACAAAGGACCCCCGAGCTTCCAACCGAAATACCAACAACAAGGTTAAGGGAGTCAGGGTTATCAAGGAAACTCCAACTATAGACCGCAGCAAGCGCAACACAGGGAGCAAGACCCGGACATCAAGGATATGCTTATGCAAATCCTCCAAGGTAAAAAATCGCAAGGAGTGTCCATTGGGAGCATAGAGAACGAGCAAGTTGCATTCAAGAAGCAATTGGAAGGAGTACAAGCCCACTTGAAAATCTTAGACAATCAAGTGGCGCAACTTGCATCATCCTCCTCATCTAGACAGCAAGGTATGCTCCCCGAAAAGAACGAGATGAACCCTCGGGAACATATTAATGTGGTGGAGCTAAGGAGTGAAAAACAACTTCTGGAGAGCACTCCCTCGATGATCGAAAAGTCATCACCTCCAAGGCTATCAAGGGAGAAGAAAGGAAAAGCTGTAGAGGAAAATATCCCCAAAGTGCAAGTGCAAGTGCAAGAGAAGGAACCGGTCTACATTCCGCCTCCACCCAAGGTACCCCCGATACCCTTTCCTTCTCGATTAAAGAAATTAAATGAGGACAGCCAATTTGAAAAATTTGTGGAAATGTTGAAGAAGATGGAGATTACCATGCCTTTTCATGAGCCAATTCTCCAAATGCCCTCGTACGCGAAGTTCCTCAAAGATATTTTAACGAAGAAGCGGGTAGTTGAAAAGGAGACTGTGGCATTGAGCACAGAGATTAGCGCAGCCATCACCAAGCATGAACTTCCTCCGAAGATGTCTGATCCGGGAAGTTTCTCTATTCCATGCAAGTTGGGGAATATTGAGATTGATAGAGCGTTATGCGATCTTGGACCTAGCGTGAGTTTGATGCCGCTGTCCATTTATAAGAAGTTGAACATAAATGACTTGAAACTCACGAGGATGGCATTAGACAACCAAGAGGTCGAAAATGAAATCCAGACAGAACCGAGCGACCACCCGGAATTTCGGGCGGCCCGCTCGAAAAGTCTGAGCAAAATCGGAGACTTTTCTGAAGAAACGAGTGACTGCCCGACATTTTGGGCGACTCGCTCGAAAAGTCTAAGCAAAATCGATCCTATTTCGACCGAAACGAGCGACCACTCAGAAAACCAGGCGGGTCACTCGTTTGCATCTGGAAATGATAATTTGAATCTCGGGACCATCTTTTCGACCACTCACGCCATTCTTGACACGCCTCAAGACTCAAGATGGAACACACATGCTGATTGGGACCCTGAACATGCTCCGCAAGTGGAATTAAAGCCCTTACCCCAAGGGCTTAGGTATGTATTTCTCGGTTCAAACTCTACTTATCTCATTATCATTCATGATGTGTTGGATGAGGATCAAGTAGGGAAACTCACCACATTTCTTACACAATACAGGGAAGTCCTAGGTTACACTCTAGGAGACATCAAGGGTCTTAGCCCGTCTCTTTGCATGCATCCCATACATTTAGAGGATAATACGAAATCATCAATTGAGCACCAACATAGGCTAAACCCGAACATGAAAGAAGTGGTGAAGAAAGAGATCTAGAAATTGCTAGATGCGGGTATTATTTACCCGATTTCGGATAGTTCTTGGGTTAGTCCGGTGCAAGTCGTGCCCAAGAAGGGAGGGATCAGAGTCGTTCCTAATGAAACCAACGAACTCATACCGACTAGAACTGTTACGGGGTGAAGAATGTGCATTGATTATCGAAAACTGAACACCAATATCCGTAAGGACCATTTTCCCCTTCCATTCATCGATCAAATGCTAGAAAGGCTTGCATTGCATTCTTATTTTTGTTTTGTCAACGGTTTTCAAATACCTATCCATCCGAGTGATCAAGAGAAAACAACATTCATATGCCCCTACGGCACTTTTGCATATAGACGCATGCCATTTGGATTGTGCAATGCACCCGCGACATTTCAAAGTTGCATGTGTTGGGATTCCTGGGATCTCTAGAGCGAATCCTATTCCTAAGAGATCGATTCTAGGGTTTGCGCAGCGGATGTAAAACAAAAATTTATATGAAACCCTAGAACCAAACATGTATGATTACGTAGAAACGTTAGAACGCTTATCTCAATCGATCTGGGGTTTGTATCAATTGATGTGTTCGTCCAACCATGAAAGGGAGGAAGATTACCTCGCCCTCTACACATATCCACACCTCGGGATGGATTCCAACGGTTGGAACTTGTCTGCTAGGACCCGAATCAACTCTTCGGTATATTGCTTCGAGAAAACGAGACTTAGATTACCTCTTAGAGCTTCTTGGATCACCCAAAAGTCTGTAGAAGTTCTCCCAGTCGACTCTCTTCCATTAGGGTTCTTAATCTCCTTCTTATAAAGTGATTAACCTTAATTTCGATTTATTTTTGAAACGTCTAGATTTGCACGTGGACCATCCATTCCAGCATGCCAGAACGGACGGTTGTTGGTTTAGTGCTCTATGATGTACTGTTTTGCGAGCTTTATTATGATACATTTGATGACACTTTCTATAGTTTTATGGATGAGTGTTTTATTCATTACATGTTTTGCATACTTGATATGTTATGAAATTCATGTATTGTTATGAACAATACTAAACTCCCTAGTCATATGTCATTGTGGGAATAATGACATACTAAGACTAGTATGATGTGTGATTGATCATCATAGAGATGTTCATAGGTATTGGATACGATAACAATCATAGGTATTCGTTGGAGAACGGAATACTAGATTGACCCGCATGATATTGTCACATTGACTTGCGTCATGACTTGAATCTCATATGACGGTTCCATGATTGGATCCTAAGACCTGAGATTTCTACGGAATCCAACATGAGGAGTTGCGTACTTTGAATACGTCAAACATCCTGTGTAACAGGAGGACTATAATGGCGTGTATCAGGTACGAAACGAATCATGTGTTGGATTGTAGATAGTCAAGATGAGATTTGTACCTCTCGTAAAAGAGAGAGATATCGTTGGGCCCCTCGTGTGAGCGAGACTGTGAAATGTGTGGCCGCACTATAGACGAACATCGTCTATTTCGTACAGTCGAACTCAGTGAATAGCAGTCGAATCAGATAAGGTGGTCAGTCCATGCCTTATGTTCGACTTATGATATCGTGATACAAAAGGATCATCAGCCGGAATCATCACTGGCGTTCGTAAGATCACGAACAAACTCTATTCGAGATAGGTAGTCATAGTGTCTTGCAAGAGACCGCATATGACTTGTATATCCGAAATAGAGATTTCGGGTTATACTGCTATATCGAATGAACCTACAGGGTCACACACGCAGGGAAGGACAAAACGCACGAGAAAACGACGAAAAAACCGAGATAGAAGGGTCCAGACCGGACGGACCAGAAGGGCTAGACCTGACGGTCCGCCAGGTCTAGACCCGACGGTCCAGAACGCGGTCTGCCCGTTCTAGAAGGTCTGGAACGGACGGTCCACGTGCATTTCTGGACCGTCCGTTCCGGCTTTCGGATTTTTCGAAAATTAAACTAAAATTAGGGTTAAATAACTTTATAAGAATGAGATTAAAGCCCTAATAGAAAGAGTTGACTTGTGAACTTGAACAGACTTTGGTGAGATCCAAAAGATTCTAAGAGGTGATCTAAGTCTCGTTTTCTCGAAGCAACACACCGAATAGTTGATTCGGGTCCTAGCAGACAAGTTCCAATCGTTGGAATCCATCCCGAGGTATTGATACATGTAGAGGGCGAGGTAATGTTCCTCCCTTTCGTGGTCGGTCGAACACAACAATTGATACAGGCCCTAGATCGATTCAGGTAAGCGTTCTAACGTTTCTACGATTCATACATGCATGGCTCTAGGGTTTCATATAAATTTTTGTTTTACATCCGTTGCGCAAACCCTAGAATCGATCTCTTAGGCATAGAATTCGCTCTAGAGATCCCAGGAATCCCAACACTATTTAGGTAGACATCTAATGTCAATCACATCCAATGTGATTCTTAGATCCTTTATAAGACTATGATAATCATTACATACTCGTCTCATCTGTACCGTTAAGTCTCAAGTCAAACTTGACAACTTAACCTAAGCTAAACCATATTCAAGCAGTGGGAACTACGATTTCCCATCTTGCCTCACAAAGATAATCCGACACGCTCACCTTTGGCATGACCCGTGATACGGACGATCGATGCCTTGACAAGTGCTCTAGTAATGGAAGGTACAAGGTTAGCATTACATAAAAGGGATTTTTAAACCACACTTAGATCAAGCATCTACTTCCAAGCTATGAGAACCACAATTTCTCCATTTTGCCTCACCAAGATAATACGGTACACCCAGTTTGGCATGGCTCATGACACGTACGATCGAGGCCTTGACAAGTGCTTTACTCGTAGAACTCCTAGATCTAACCAGTTTAGTTGCAACGATTGTACCAATTGAATCAGATCAACTATTGTTCCTTTATCAGATGTATTACATAATTCGAATAGACCATCCATTCGATTATGTAATCCCAATCCCGAACCTCCCACACAATCAAGCAAATCCAATATCTTGATTAAGTTACATGTATTCACCGACTATGGACCATCCATAAGGTTGAATCATGTTATTCTGAATGACAGTTGATCGAATTAAGCAACTTTGCTCAAATCAGATCACGAATCGAAGAACCAAAATTTTTGGTTTTACCTCGGGATGTGGACCGGTCGGTCCACATGAATCTCGGCCTGGTCGGTCCGGAACGATCAGACCGTTCGGTCTGGCCTTCCAGACCGATCGGTCTCGGACCAAGACCTGGACCGAACGGTCCACACATGCAGACCGGTCGGTCCAAACCTTTCGATCCAAACGAGAAAATACGAAACCCTAGACCAATCGATCCAGAGGATCAGACCGATCGGTCTAGGCGAAAAAGTGATCAGGTCACGTTTTTAGTCGTTTCGGCCCCGATTTAGACCCGAATTCGACCCGGTTTTCGCCTGCGAACTCAGAAAACGAATCTCTTGCACACTATGCAACAAAGAACATGAAATCTACTCTAGATTCACAATCAATTCATGCATAGCATCAAAGCAAACATGGATTTAACGATTTAAACCATATAACGTGTGTGATCGAGTTCTACGAAATCATACAGAGCAACGAAGCTCTGATACCACTATTGGAAATTTCTGGGAACTCTACAGCGAATCTAATTCCTATGAGATCAGTTCTAGGTGCGCAGGGAATGTAAAACAAAAAATTTCTATAAAACCCTAAAACCATGCATGCATGATTTCGTAGGAATGTTAGAACACTTACCTCAATCGATCTAGAACCTGTTTCCATTGGTGTGTTCATCCGATCACAAAAGTGAGGAAGAACACCTCGCCCTCTACACGTATCCACACGTCGGGAAGGATTTCAACAGCTTGGAACTTGTCTGCTAGGACTGGAAAACTCTTTCTCCAATGCACAAGGGTTTTGATGGCTCGGATTTTATCTGGATTTCATACGAGTATGCCTTTGGTTTCTAAACGGTTTCCACACACTCTTAGGCATTTTTAGAGCCATCCTAGGGTTTCGGGACTATTTCTTGACTTTGGCAGGACCCCGAGGGCATAACGCACAAAGTCGGCGAGAATCGGAGAAAATATACCACGGTCCGCCCCTGACCAGATTCCACTCCGGCGGACCAAGTCTGCTAGTCGGGCTGAGGAGAGAAGATGAAGAAATTTCGCAGAGTTCATCTGGTTCGCCCCTGACCAACTCTGGTCCGGTGGACCAGGAGACTGTCCACAAGTTCGCTCCTCAGCGCTGAGCCAAGCCCCCTGACCAGACGAAAGTGAAGGCCTGGTCCGGAGCTGACCAGTTCTAGTCAGCCGGACCAGGAGTGTTGCGTGCTCAGCCAGTCCGCCGAACCGAAGACGAGCTGACCAAACAAAAACCAATGCCTGGTCCGGAGTTGACCAGTTCTGGTCAGCCGGACTAGGATTACTCGCCTGCTCAGTAAGCCAGCGAACTCTGTCCTGACCAGACCTCGAAGAACAACTGATCCGGAGCTGACCTATTCAGGTCCGTCGGACCAGAACGCCTTTGCCCTTCGCTAGTCCGCCGCTCGCTGCCCAGTCAGTCGGAGTGAACCCACTGCAGCTCTGGTCCGGAGCTGACCAGTTTTGGTCAGCCGGACCAGGATCTTTTTGCGCCGTGTTTTCGCTTTCATTTTTTATGTGCCGTCCGCTGGACCAAGCCTTGATCCGGCTGACCGCGTGACCTGGAACTGATTAAGTCCGACTTTTCTCGGACTTTAGAAGGGGGTTCGATTTTTACACAGCAAGGGCGGCGATTTTCTCTCTTCTAGAAGACCTAGGGCTGAAATCTTGAAGGAGAAACAAGGAGTTTGCTTTGGTTTGAAGATTGAAGATCCTATTGAGCATCTCTTTCCCTTTCTCTCCACCAGACTACCCTTACCCCTGTTCTTGAACATGGTTTGTGAGTAGTTTCTTGTTGTGGGATGAGGGATTAGCCCTCATGTAAGGATGCTTGTATTCACTTTGGATCCAAGATTATGCTTTTTTATACTTTCAAATCCTTGCATTGAATGGAAATTGTGTTCTTCAAGTTTATCTCTCTTGAATGAATGTTTAGGGAAACCTAGGATTTATTGAATTGAGTGATTCAATTGTTTAGGTTTGATTGCTAGAGTTTGATGAATGGTGTTTAATGCTTCCTCTTGGATGAAAATCCTATGGGTAGATTTTAGGATTGAGAATTTCATGGAGACATGGATTCTTGGTTCTTTGATGCATTCATTGAATTGGGTTGAGATTGAATGCGAAGAAATTCGGTTCGATCCAACTTAGGATTATGACAAGGGCGTTTTATTGCATTCGGGGTTTCACTCTAACCCACGAAAGTGGATAGGGTGTTCTCTTGGATAGCGGGCATTCAACTCAAAAGTGCCGAATCCGATCTTAGTCTTCGAATCTCTCACTTTAGAACAAGCATGATCTAGGTCCATAACCCTTACGACATCCTTGCGTGATCGGTGAATCCCGATTCCCATAACCTTTCCATTGATTATTTTCTCTTGAATATTGCTCGAAATTTTGATTTTAGTTTCCCTCATTTAATTTTCTGCAACTTCCAAAACAACAAAAAAACAATTCCCAAATTTATTCTCACCATTTCCTAGTTTTGATCGATTCCTAGTTTAACCGCACAAGTCTCTGTGATCGACCGGTATACTTGTGGATACGTTGTGTTTCGGGTTATAAATTTAAAGCTCGTCACGCAAGTGATCAATTTTTTTGGCACCGTTGCCGGGGACTTTTGACGGTTTTCATAGCTAGGATAAATTGACTCTAGGTCAGTCTTTCCAGAGTCTATGATTTTTTTTTCGGTTTGATTTTTTGTGTGTTTGTTCACTTCCTTTTTCTTTGAGTATTTGTGTGATTTTTATTTTTCTCTTAGTCAATTTTTCTTTGTTTCCTTTATTTCTTGATTTTTCTGTTTTTATTTTCTGCTGTTTGTATTTCCGTGGACTTTTCTGGACTTCTTCTGGACATTTTCTGGACTTCTCTGGACATTTCCAGATTTCCTAGACTTTTCCGAAGTTATTCTGGACATTTCCTGGACTTTTCTGAATTTTTCTAGATTTCTCCAGAATTTTCTGGACTTTTCCGGGATCGTTCTGGACTTTTTCGGGTGCCTCTTTTTATTCTCTGCCTTTTTATTTTATTCGATTCACCGTCTCTGCCTTTTTCTGGACTTTTATTTTTTCACGTTCCCTTAGTGCAACAGCAGACGTTCCACCCGAAGACAACTCGATCCTGAATTTGAGCTTGCCTTTGACCCGGACATAGACAGAACAGAAAGGGAAATCCGTAGAAAACGAAGAGAGGACAGAATGGCAGAAGAGGCAGCAAGGGATGAAGCGCAGCCAAGAGAGCACGTCCGAGCTAATCCGGAGACGCTCGGAATGTACACGACACCTAAGCACACTCAGTTGCTTTGTGCATCAACCGACCACCCCTAGACCATTTTGAGCTACAACCGCAGTTCATTCAGATGTTGAATCAGTTGAGCTTCAGAGGGAGACATAATGAGGACCCAAATTCTCATCTTACGCAGTTTAAGATGATGTGTCGGTCCATCAAGAAGCCACAAGGCATGACAATGGAGGACGTGATGATCGAGGCCTTTCCTTTCTCTTTAATGGACAAGGCGCGGGACTGGCTTTATACCTTGAGCCAAATTCCATTTCTACATGGGATGAGATGGAAGAGAAGTTTATGATGAAATACTACTTGCCCATGAAGACACAGTTGGCCTTGAACAAGATCAACTCCTACGCCCAAGATGATGATGAGACCTTGTATGATGCTTGGGAGAGATTCAAAGAGTATCAGAGAATGTGTCCGCACCATGGTATGGACCGCAAATATCTCCTCTCTACTTTCATACATGGCCTTAGGGACGACACAAGACGCTGGGTTGATGCAGCATGCGGAGGCAGTATGTATGACCTCTCTTTCGAGGCATTAGAGGCGCAGATTGCTAAGATGGCAAAAGGAAGAAGCATTTCAGGGGAAATGGGCAGCATGCGATCTTTGCCTAAGACTGTAGCTTGATGGCTTTATACCTTAGCGAGTCTTCTGCTTTACAGGTCATTCTTTCGGAGCTCTCTGCCATCAAGCTACAGCTTGCTAAGTCCGGTTCTTCAAACCCGCAGAAGGTTAAACCGGGCATGTACATGGTAGACCAAGCAGAAGAAGCTATAGAAGAAGTAGACTACGTGGGATGAAATCAGTATAACAATCAATCGAACTTCTATAATCCGGGGAATCGGAACCACCCTGGCCTCTCTTATGGCAACCCGCAAGGAGCATTGAATCCTCAGCATCAAAGCGGATCGAGACCTCAGGGACCGCCGGGATTTCAGCCTAGATACCAGAATCAGGGATATCAGAGTCAGAATCAAGGGTATCAGAATCAAGGCCATGACTACAATAAGAGGAATCAGGGATACAGAGCTTCTCCGCCTCAGGCTAAGGAAGAAGAGTCGGAATTAAAATCAATGTTGGCTCAGCTAATGCACGATCAGAAGAACTCATTTTCTAGCCTGAGTCAAGAGATGCAAGCATTTAAAGGGAAACAAGAGAGCTTTGAGCAGAGATTGGATGGGGTGGATGCACATCTCAGGATTGTGGATAACCAGATTGCTCAACTTGCTTCCCAAGCTGCGAGGCCTCAAGGCCAATTTCCGGGTAAGGGTGATCCTAACCCAAGGGATCATATTAATGCTATAGGTTTGAGAAGCGGAAGACAGCTTCCGGAGACCTCCCCTGTCATCAGAGAAGAGGGAGAAGGTTCACACGAACCTCAGAGGCCCCCCTTAGATAAAGGCAAAGGTCATGTTGTAGAGGGGGAAGAGGCGAGGTATATTTCGCCTCCTCCACAGGCATGTCCTCTACCATTTCCATCTCGGGCGAGGAAATATAACGAAGACAGCCAGTTCGCCAAATTTACGGAGATGTTGAAGAAGCTAGAGGTGACCATGCCTTTTCATGAGGTAGTTCTCCAAATCCCGTCCTATACTAAATTTTTGAAGGACATTCTTACAAAGAAGAGGGCGGTTGAGAAAGAGATAGTGACACTTAGCACGGAGGTGAGTGCAGCCATATTGCAGACGGAGTTACGGTAGAAGATGGTTGATCCCAGTAGCTTCTCCATCCCGCACAAATTGGGGAATGTGGAGATTGAGAGGGCACTTTGTGATTTGGGCGAAAGTGTCAGTTTGCTGCCTCTCTCCATATTCAAGAAACTTAATGTCGGTGAGCTGAAACCGACAAGGATGGCGCTGCAATTGGGCGATAGATCGGTGAAGTATCCCATTGGGATTTTAGAGGATGTGCCTCTTAAGATAGGGGAGTTCTACGTCCCCGTCGACTTTGTTGTTCTAGACATGCCGGAGGATTCCAAAATCCCCATCATACTTGGTAGGCCGTTTCTGAACAGGGAAGATGTTGTTGTGCATGTCAGAGAGGGTAGACTCACGATGAAGATTGGTGATGAGACGGTTGAGTTCAGACTTGATCAGAACCTTAAGCAGCCACATTTGTTAGAGTCTTCCTTCTACATAGATTTGATCGACACATTGGTCAATGAAGTGAGGGATGAGTTCAGAGATTCAGATCCCCTCGAGATGGCACTGAACGCGGTACAAGAGAGCATGTACTGCAATTGGGAAGAAGTCGGAACATCGTTCGGACTTTGGATGATAGCTCAGAGATTGAGCTTGAGGGTTGGAAGTACAGGGCCGTTGAGCCCTTATTTTGCTCTGCCCTTGAGTTCCCTTGGCTTAGGGATGAGGAGAACAGAGAGGAATCATCATCCTCTCCGAGTCATCAAGCTCTGATCTCCTCCATACAAGTCAAGCAACCCAATATGGAGACGAGCAGGAAGAAAGACTGGGATCCAGAAAATGCGCCAAAGGTGGAATTGGAGCCCTTACCACAAGGGCTTAGGTATAAATTTCTCGATCCTAATTCTACTTACCCGATTATTGTGAATCCTGCTTTGAGTGCCGAGGAACTAGCTGCCTTAGTGACTTTGCTTAGAGAGTATTGGCATGCCTTGGGTTACACTTTGGACGATATTAGAGGCATTAGCCCATCTCTTTGTATGCATCGCATTCACTTAGAGGATAGTTCCAAAACTTCCATTGAGCATCAACGTAGGTTGAATCCCACCATGAAGGAGGTAGTGAACAAAGAGGTGCTAAAACTGTTAAATGCGGGTATCATTTATCCGATTTCAGATAGTGCATGGGTTAGTCCCGTGCAAGTTGTTTCAAAGAAGGGGGTATCACTGTAGTGGAAAACGAGCATAATGAGCTGATTACCACTAGGACGGTCACGGGTTGGAGGATGTGCATTGACTATAGGAAGCTGAATTCGAACACCCGCAAGGACCATTTTTCTTTGCCCTTCATCGACCAAATGCTAGAGAGATTAGCCACGCATTCCCACTTTTGTTTTCTTGACGGATATTCGGGGTTCTTCCAAATCCCCATTCACCCTAGCGACCAGGAAAAGACCACCTTCACATGCCCATATGGCACCTTTGGATACCGTAGGATGCCCTTTGGTTTGTGTAATGCACCGGCGACATTTCAAAGATGCATGAATGCGATATTTTTTGATCTTATTGAGGATGTTATGAAGGTGTTCATGGATGATTTCTCTGTCCATGGACCCTCCTTTCCTGTGTGTCTGATGAATTTGCGTCGAGTGTTGGACAGTTGAGTTGAGGCGAATCTTGTGCTTAATTGGGAGAAATGTCATTTCATGGTCCAAGAGGGCATTGTGTTGGGTCACAAGATTTCAAGCAGAGGGATTGAGGTTGATCGGGCTAAGGTCGAAGTGATAGAGAAGTTGCCGCCTCCACGGAATGTTAAGGGAATCCGGAGTTTCTTGGGACACATCGGGTTCTATAGGAGGTTCATCAAGGACTTCTCCAAGATTTCAAGGCCTTTGACGGAATTACTTGCAAAGGATGTGCCTTTTGAGTTCATCCTTGAGTGCAAGGCTGCCTTTGAGACTTTGAAGAATGCATTGATTTCTCCGCCTATTATTCAGCCGCCGGATTGGGAAGCTCCCTTTGAGCTTATGTGCGATGCGAGTGATTTCGCCGTTGGGACTGTTTTGGGCCAAAGGAAAGACAGAAAGCTTCGTGTTGTTTATTATGCGAGTCACGCCTTGGATGATGCACAAGTTAACTACTCCACGACCGAAAAGGAGCTACTCACCATTGTCTTTGATTTTGAGAAATTTCGGTCCTACTTGGCCGGTTCAAAGGTGATTGTGTACACCGACCACGCCGTTTTGAGGTATCTCCTATCCAAGAAGGATGCCAAGCCGAGGTTGATCGGATGGATTCTCTTGCTGCAAGAGTTTGACTTGGAGATTAGGGATAGGAAGGGTACGGAGAATGGGGTAGCTGACCACTTATCTCGGATTGAGCGACATGAGGAAGTTCCCATTGATGATTGTCTCCGAGATGATTTTGTGATGGCGGTGCAAGTCAAGGAGAGGGTGATGAGGACATCCCGGAGCTTGGAACAGGAACGGAGCTAGAAGCAGAGCTAGGAGCATAACCGGAGCAAGGAGCGGAACCGGAGCTCGGAGCAGGAATGGAGCCGGAACATGAAGATCCAAGGATTGAGCCTACACGTCCCGTTCGCATGGATCCTCCGATCACTCGATCCAAGACAAGGACACTTCGACAACAACTCAATACCTTCGTGTCTCGTGTCATGTCTGAACTCACGCTCGAACGTGCGTGCTCGTCCTCGGCCGAATGCGCCACGGTTTGTCATATGCTTGTGTGCGAAGAAGAGAACACTTAGGATGCAAACTACTCAAAGGAAGCTTCTTGGAACCCAAGTTATCTTCCAACAGCTAGTATCTCCCCACCTACTTCATTAATGGCACGAGAATTGTTGAAGCTTTGCATGTTGAGTTGTCTTTAATTTCTAGTTGTTAGTATCATCTATTTAAAACCCATGTAAACCCACTTTGAGAGAACTTTTTGGTTGATCAATTTCGAACTAAGTCTTTGAGACTCTTCTCCACATCATTTTCGTGTCGAGACAAACTTTGTTGGTCCGAGTTTTTGCTTTGTTGGTCCGAGCCACCCTCTTGGTTCGTCCGAGAATCACTTTGGTCCGTCCAAAGTTGTATTTGGTCTGTCCGAATACGCCCTTATCCCTTCGCCATCCACCCTTTCATTCGGAATTGAGTTCGAGAGTCCGCTTGGACGAGTGATTGATTCTGAACCCCCTTTCATCTCTATCTCGCCCATCTCTATCACCGAGCATCTCTTCCGCTAAGTCGAGGCGTGTATCATTTTGGTATCAGAGCTTTAACGGTCCAACGGCGAATTAAACCCGGTGAGATCTCTCCTTTTCTAGTTCTTTTATTGTCTATTTCGTTTCTATAAACCGAAAATCATATCTTACCAAAAACAATTTCGTATTATCGACTTTTTCCGTCATTGTCAAGAGCTGATCACTTCTGCGTGTTTTGCAGCGAATCTACGGAGTAACGGCCCAGGAAACCTCATCTACATCGATCCATCAGCCCTCCTCTAGGTTGTTTCGTTCCTCTCTTTTACTCCTTTCATTTTCGTTGAGTGCACGCCGAGTGTTTGATTAATTGTGTGAAACAAGCTGCATGTTGTTGTTTGCTTGAATCCGTGTGTGAAGAAGGTTTGTGTTGCACGTTTTGGTTGATTAATTTCCGGTCCAATCCGTGGTATTAAAAGCAAATCCGTTCGCTTGTGATTGTATTCGCACGTTGTAACAAAAATCTATCTTGTTCGGCCGTTAGACGAAATTGTTCGAGTGTTGTTGTGCCGTGATTGCAAATCTGTCCGTAATAAGTAAAGCTTGTTCGCCACCTTGCACGCTGAATTGGTTTCGTTTGATTGCAGCGCACGTTATCATCTTGCACGTTGATTGTTTTACTTGATTGGCGAGCACGCTTAACGTTCATTATTCTTGCACGTTAGGATAGATTCCTTTGGGCGTTGTGGTTATTACTTGCATAGTGTGAGACTTGAGAGAATTATGAGTAACCACGAGCCGTCCAACAAAGGTTCCAACTGTGAGCCTAGTAATGGAGCCATATTTCGGTCCTTACAACAAATTATGGATCGTTTAGCTAGGTTAGAAGCCGATAGGACACCCGAGCCCCGTGTGCGAGAACCGATAGCACGCCATAGACCAAATCGAAACCATAATCCCGACCTCCCCAGTGATGTAGAGAGCGATATCCAACCAAGGCATAGGCCAAGAGGGCGTGTGATTGAGGATAACTCCGATAGGGATGAGCCACGTAGACGTCGAGACCATAGGCCGCGAGAAAGGGTCTCCGACGAGGAGTTGGATCCCGAGTATCTACCTAGATGAAACCCCCATCGTAGAGCTAGGCCGGAGAGATGGGCAAATCTAGTTAAGGAAGAGGAACCTCGGCCCACTAGGGGTCAAGGGGCTGATCTTAAACTCAAACCGCCCTTGTTCATAGGACGGATAGATCCCGAGGCCTATTTAGATTGGGAGCGACGCATGGATAACATATTCGATTGTTATTCGTATTCGGACCGTCGGCAAGTCCAATACGCGGCTGCTCAATTAGCCGAAGGTGCGTTAGCTTGGTGGGATCGTGAGTTGACCGAGAGATGACGTGCTCAAATAGAGCCGGTCGGAACTTGGCGAGAGATGAAAGCGTTACTGCGAAAACGCTATATACCACCTCATTTCCATCGAGAACTCCAACGAAGGTATCGGAGAATCTCGCAAGGTGGCTAGGCTGTAGAGGAATATTTCGAGGAATTCGAGCACCTCCGGAGTAGGTTGGTCATGGAAGAGGATGAGGAAACGGTGATGGCTCAGTTCCTCGATGGATTAAACAAGCGAATTGCTCGAAAAGTTGAGCGCCACCCGTACCAAGATCTCCATGAGCTTTTGCACTTGGCCGTGCAAATTGAAAAACAAAACCAAAGAAAACAAGCGTGGCTAAGTAAGCCTAAAGAGTCTCCTAGTGAAAATTGAAAACCAAAACAAAAGAAAACAAGCGCGGCTACGTAAGCCTAAAGCGTCTCCTAGTCTTTTTCCACCCGCCCCCAAACCTATGGTCACGCCTCGCAAAGAAAACGCCGAGAGTCGTAATATGCCAAACTCCCGGGACAAGGGCAAAGTTCCCGAAATCTCACAATCCAACACCCAAAACGCTTCCTCACGTGACACACGATCTCGAGAGATCATGTGCTACAAATGCCGAGGACGGGGTCATATGGCTCGTGATTGTACAAATGCGAGAGTTATGATTATCACAGACAATGGAGAATACGAGTCGCTTGATGAGGAAGAAGCGGGTGATCTCGAGAAAGAGATTGAGTATCCCGATAGCGGAGAACTCTTGGTTACCCGACGAGTTCTTAGCGCTATGACCAACCCCGAAAGAATAGATTGGCGATGTGTTTAGCATCGTCCATCTTGGCACACGACACAAAGTGAGCCATCTTAGAGAACCGATCCACGACAACAAAGATAGAATCCTTGTGTTGGATTTTGGGGAGTCCAAGGACAAAGTCCATGGAAATGTTGACCCAAGGTTGCGTGGAAATCGATAGTGGCATATACAATCCATGAGGTTGCACCTTTGATTTTGCTCAATGGAATTCGATGCACTTGGCGCAAAACCTCCGAACATCCCTCTTGGTCCGGGGCTGACCAGCGAGAACTTTGGTCCTCCTGACCAAACACGCGGTCTGGAATCTGATCTGTCTGCTGGTCCGGCTGACCAACTCTTGGTCCGGCTGACCGCGGACAAATCAGATTCGGAATAGATTTTTCGGGCTTCGAAATTAGGGTTTTATCCCGGTTTCGACGCACCGTTAACCCGTCCCAAACTCCATACCATCCATGCATCATTCAACAATCACAAATATCATTAAACATGCATAGATTCAATGATTACATGCAATTTAACGATTAAATCATGCAATCATGCAACAGGCACGGCGATATACGGCGAACCAGGCTCTGATACCACTGTTGGGTTATCTACGGGTTTCTAGAATGCGATCATATCGATCTAGGGTTTGGTTTACTAGGTTTCATGCAGCGGAAGAAAGATCTAAACCTAGTCAAACGTCACACGCAACCAAACTCGCAAAACCCGAAAGATCGTGTACATCACCGAGGGAATCGTTACTTATCTCGTTCTCGATGAGACTTGAAGTTTATTTCGATCCGAGGCCTGTTCTAAATCACCTAGGACTGAAGTTACAGTCCCTCTACACGTATCCACACCGACGGGAAGGATTCCAAACGATTTGGAACGAATCTGCTAGGATTAGTGAAGAAAAGGGTAACTCAAGAGACGAGATCCAATCCCGGGACAATAGAAATCGAAGAGAACAGGTTCTCTAGGGTTCTAGGATGTTTCTATGAGTTTTAGGTCGGCTCTATCTTAAGTTTGAACGAAAAATCTCAAACTTAAATAAGATTAGAAAATCCTAAAACGAATTTTTGAAAATTTTCCGGATCCCGGTCCGCCGGACCAGGAGCTTGGTCTGGCGGACCAGGCTTACTCAGCTGCCCTCGGACCGTCTGACCTGGAGCCTTGGTTCGGCTGACCAAGACTGGTCAGCTCTGGACCAAGTCTCCTGGTCTTCTTTCGGTCCGCCTGTTCGCTCCTCGGTCCGCCTGACTCCAGCGCCTGGTCCGGGGGTGACCAACTTTTGGTCAGCCGGACCAGACCTGGACAGATGACCTCGGACTGAGCTTCCGGACTGCCTGATCTGACCAACTTGGTCCGGGGCTGACCAAACTTGGTCAGCTCAGGACCAACGCACTGAAAACTCCTTTTCGTGCTCGTTTCGATCAAATCTCGTTTCCATTCTTCGGATTCTTCACGTATAAGTCCATCCCTATTGGTGTGTGACCCTGTAGGCCCATTCTAAGTGATAGTGACTTTAGGAACCTTATCCGAACCACAAGTAATGGTTAGCCTCTAGCAAGACGCCATGACCACCCACACACAATTGAGTTAGAGGTGATCTAACCAAGGCATTAACAGCTCGAATTAACACGGCCGTGTCGAATGACAACACGGTCCGTGGTCCGTGTCAATTCTCTGAGCAAAACTTCACTTTTTTCAGCACGAACACAACATGGCCGTGTCGAATGCAACACGGTCTGTGTCGATTCTTCAATTCGAACATGCTTGACAGATTTGCTCGTAACTTTCTGCTCCAATGTCGGATTTGTGCGATCTTGTGTCTATGCGTAGATATTGAAGAGAGCTTTCCAATGAGTTAGAGAACACGCAATTTGGACTTGTAGAGTGGAAGTTATTAAACTTGCAAGATTTGACTTTTTAGGCTTCGTGTTTTTCCCCGTAACAACTCCAAATGTTCCCGTTTCGTCTGTGATGTTCCGTAGTCCATGTTTTCCACTCATTTTTCTCTCTTTTATGCATGAATACCTGTTTTGACACCAAAGAAAGCAACCAAGCAATATTGAGACCAAATGTGCTCTAGAATGCCTATAAATATGCAAAACTGAGTAAAATGCACTAGACATCCTATACCAAAATGTCACCAAAATACATGTTATCAAACTCTCCCAGACTTAAACCTTTGCTCGTCCTCGAGCAAATACTCTATGAAAAGCGGTCTGAAAGGAGGGCGAGACAATGACATAACTCAAAATGATAATCGAGAGCGAAACCTCTATCCGACCTAGATCCCCGTGAACAATGATCAAGTCTGTCTAGTATGATCTCCCTCTCTAAAGGATAGTCTTTCCTAGCTATGGGATCTATACCGCTACCAAGAACCAATCCAAGAACTTCAATCATCTACCAAGCATGTTTCTCGAACCTATCACGTCATTCTACCTAATCGTATCAAGTATACGCTTTTGGTATTCATTCTTTTTCTTCTTCTCTTTTTTTTCATCTAGCTAGATTTTTTTTCTTTTACTAGCATCTCGGGTTCCTAGGACATTGAAGTTGAAGGGTTCCTAATCAATTTTTTTTTTCGATCTGAACCATCAAATTGATGTACTCATCTCCTCGAACGATTTTCATTGACGAGATAATGACAGCGGAGTGTCGAGATGCTCACTATCTTTTTCTGCACATAAAGAAATAAGAATGCATTTGATAATAGATTTTATCGATTTCAACAAACATGGGAAAGGTTCTTAAAGAAACTTTTCTATTTGGCTAGACAACATCGGTCCCATGGGTTTCAACCAACGATTTCTATCCCACAAGCCATTCTAGAAAATCCTAAGGGTTAAGCAATCAATTCAACAAAACATAACCACGTTCAACG
>NW_010965206.1:165344-171020 GCF_000463585.1 Tarenaya hassleriana
CGGCGAATGCATGAAAGCTGCTGAATGTACTTAGGCTGAAGGTATGCCCCATAAGTGTCATTGTTGTTCTCAGCAACTATATCACGTTCCTCCATCTTTCTTTGTTGTCGTTTCTTCTGTCGATTGCGCTTAGTGGAGTTCTCGATTTCAGGGTGAAGAGGTACTAGGTTGTCAGGCCCAGAACTCCTGGTCATACACCAGAATCCTACACACCAGAAATTAGAACAAACACAAAGAATAGATCAAGAAATCGAGGGAAAAGAAGAAAAAAAAATCTAGATTCAAAGGAATCTTTATCCTAGCGCTAAACTATTCCCCGGCAACGGCGCGAAAAACTTGATAACGCGAATCTAGGTGTATAAATAAGCTCAAGTAATAAAAACCTAGATACAGCGAATACCGCAAGGATACGGATCAACTGTAGTACCAGGGTCGAACACAGGGAATAGTTAACTCTAGGAACAAGACTCGACCAAGAATTAGATCAGGAAATATGGAATGAAGTATGTGAATATCGAAAATAAAGCAATAAACTAATTAAGTAAAATCAGATAGATAAACCACTATAGCTTCGGGATAACCTTAACGCGCAGGGATTGTTTCTAAGGATGGAGAATCTACGAATATCGAACTCTAATCGGGGATCTCAAGTTTTAATATCAGATTTGGCTCTCTCAAGTCCTAAATCCACTATTCAATAATTTAACCTATCGATCTCTCAACCTAATAGATTAAAATATCAAACGCGTTAACGATCACTATCACAGTTCCTAAACCGATTAACCTATTGATGCGCATGCACCGAGTCTTATATTTAGTATCCGATTCGTACCACTATCCGCAAGTATACGGTAGTTGTAGTAACGGGGTCGAACACGAGGACTAGGTTGTGTTAATCTATCCCTAAGCTAGATTGATGGTTAAATAAAAATATGATTTGTGATGAGTGTCGGAATACAAGAAAGCAAGCAAAATTAACGGGTTATAAAACGATGGAATTGAGGTGTTGTGGGTTCGGGATCCCTCAAGAATTGCACGGACGGTTGATGATGCTACAATACCTACGGGTTTATCTTCCAAAAGGGGGTTTCAAGCACTTCATCTAGGGTTTGTCTCTCCCGAGCTTAAACTCACTACCTATAGGATCGATTCACCCATTTCCCAATGATCCAAATGATCTCTAGATGCATTAACGTACCCATCATGAACCCTAAGCAAGCTAAGCCATCTCCCAATGTGAACAACTCACTCATTCGATATTTGGTTCCAAACTTTATCCCCATATCCCTATGATCAATGTGTTCTAACATCATACCAACTAAGATTTTGCCAAAGTTGATAGCATTAAGTACAAAACATTAAACCCATGGAAGAAAACTCAAAAGTATCATAGATTAAGCATAGATGTCCATACAAAAGTGGGGATCCTTACCCCACAACAAAAGTTACTACTCCATGCCTAGGGTTTCAAAACAGAAAGCAAAATGAAGAAACATAGAAAGGGAAAAGAGAAGCTCAAGATGGTCTTCAATGGTGGTCTTCTTCTTCTCCAAGTTTCCTAGGTCTCCAAAATCTCCCTTTTCACTTCTCCAAGGTGTTTTTCTTAAAGTTGGTCAAGTCCCCTCTCTCTCTCCTCCAAAATCCCTTTTTATGAAAGTGCAGCAGCTAGGTTTCTCCTCAAAAATCGGGCTTTTCCTTTTTGGGCCGGATTTAATAACGGGCGGTCGCTCACTTTTTCCTCAGGGTCGCCCGTTTTCGTCTCCAGGGTCGCCCGTTTTTTTGGTTTCGGGCGACAGCTTGTTTGTTCGAGCGATCGCTCGTTCTTCATTGCGTACAGGCGACCGCCTGGTTTCTTGAACGACCACATGTTCCCATGATTTCGGCGTCGAGCGACCGCTCGATTAAATGGGCGGACCGCCCATTTTCTCTGATCAAATTTCCGGGATAAATTTCGCCAATGGGCGACCGCTCGGCAAAATGAGCGGGCCGCCCATTTTCTCTGAGCCTTCTGAGACTTCTCGATTCTGCTCCTTTTCCATGCCTTGTGCGTGAATGTCCTCGTTTGATCATCCTGCATGAAAAATGGAGAAAAGAATCCTACCCATGACCGTCTAACGTCCTATTATGCCTAAGGTATGTGCAAAGTATGATGTAAGACATTAGAAAAAAACCGGTGAAAATCTCGTGTGATAAAATCCCTCCAGACTTGAGGTTTGCTCGTCCTCGAGTAAGTGTGCAGCTATGAAACTATCCAGGGGTGATAAAATATAATCAGAAAACAAATGGAGTTTGAAGTGGATTGGTGGTACGGGTTAGAGTCGCTGTGAATGAAATCAGGTTTGGTGTACTCTATCTTCTCCAACATTCAAACGAAAGTTTATCAATGGGATTTCTATTGTTTCCCGCAACCTACAATGGAGTATCTCTTACTTGCCGAGCATGTCTCCTAAACACATCCCAATCGAGGTCTCTAAAAACTACTTGGCCCATACTTTCATTATTTTTCTTCGCCCTACCTCTTTCCTTTTTTATTCTTGTTTTTGCATTCTTTTTCTTTTTCTTTCTTTTCCTTTTCGTGCAATCCCGGGCTTCTAGAACGTTCGAATTTGACAAGCGTCGCTTCTCTTTTTTTTTTTTTCTTTTTCTTCTTTTTTTCGTTTTCTTCTTGTCCCACAACTTAGACCCGAGCCCTCGTTTTTTTGACGCACTCATGTCCCCGAATGATTTTCATTAACGAGATGATGATAGAGGAGTGTCGGGATGCATCGTATTTTATAGGGCTTGTTGCTTTCTATAGGCTTCATAACTTAGAGATCAAAGGGTGGTTCTTAGGGAGACGTTTCGTGCTTGGTTCGTAACCTCTACTCCATCTAGACTTTAGGAGACAAAATCATTCCACGTAACATCCATTCGCTCTAGGGTTGGATCAGCTATTTCTACCTCACCCGACAATCCATTCAACTCTTTAGATAAATCTAAACTTAGCTCCTAGAACCTTACCAAACCAATCCTCACTCTATACCCCCACATTGTTATCCGACCAAATTTTTTAGAGGAAAACCTTATGCAAGTGTATGTGTGTAGTCCTAGATCTATATGCACATATGCAACCTATTAGTGGCGATTTATGCAAGTATGTACAAAATGCAAGACTCGTTTTTTTCGATGAATATGGAATGCATGATTCTAAGTGCAAATGATGCATGATGTGTAGAGCTCATGGGTACGATGTATGTTAGTGGATGGAATGAGCATTGCGGATAGCCGGGTGTTGAATCCATGAGATCTTCCCCGCCGAGCTCGAGTAGTGATGGACGACTATCTTCTTCCAGAAGTCTTGGAGGGCATATGCTGAGATGGTTGGAATGAGGGAGTGCTTCCCTTTCGGGACTTCCAAGATGTCGGCAAACTGTGTCATACTCAGCCTAACCCATTTCTTGTTCAGCCGAAACTCCATATACACTTCATCGATTGAGCCGTCGAATGGGAAGTAGCATGAATACGTAGCTAAGAACTCGCAGGATACGCTCTTGAATGAGGGTTCGATGCTTCTGCTCAATTCTCCCCAGCCGAGCTTCTCGAAGATGTATTCAACGTTTGCTTGAATTCCCAATCGTCGAACCGTGTGCTCACACATAAACTTACTCGGGCGTTGCTTGAGCTTTGACAGATGTTTTGCTCGCGTGTATGCTTCATCGTGTCTGTCAATTTTGACCAGCTTTGGTGGTCCTTCGATGAGGAGGTTTTGCTTCATCTCCAATATTGCTGTGATTGTTCCCGGTGAGAGTACCAAGTGCATGTGGAGGATGACCCTTGAGGCTATGTCGGCGACTTCAGGCCGGTTATGCATCATGAAGTGGAGGGGTCCCATGAGGAGGTTGAGTTTGGTGATTGAGACGACTTGTGGAGCTTCTCGTGCGAGTAATGCGCAGGCCATGAACTGCTGGAGATAGCGAATCGCGGGGTGTCGGATCATGAGGGCTTCGAGTTCCCATGGGCGGAAGGTGCCCGCTGCGATTTTCATGCAGAAAGTTCGGGCTTTGGTGACTGTGATCTTCGGAATCGCTGCGTTGGTGCTCATCTCAACGCCTAGAATTTCTGCAAGTTGTTCCACCCGGAGATAGAATTGCCGCCCTTCAAGTTTGAAGCCAAAGTAACCTTCCCGAGGGTTACCATTCATCAGGATGAAGCATTTGAAGGTGCAAGCAAATTCTGTTGTCAGTCTTCGGTAAGTCCGAGGGTTGGCTTGGAAGAGGCGATCCCAGCCCGCGAGTTGAAAAATATCCCTGATTCTCTCGTAGAGTTGCCTTGGTAGGATGCGGTGATGCACAAACTTTGAAGCTCTAATTCCTCTGTTCTGGACTCAATGTAGGACGAGTGCTTCCTCGTCGGATTGGGGTTGGAATGGAGTTGGTTCCACAAAAGGTGCATCGGCGTTGATGGGAGCCGTATCTACAAGACTTGAGAAAGGCATTCCTTGCGGCTTGAAGTCATGGAGGATGGGTATTCTGTCCGAAATGTATTTGCGCGCTTTGCCCCAACGACTTCTGGAATCCATCTGAAATAACTGAAAAATATCAAGAATTCGTCAGAGAAAACGGGCGGGCCGCCTGCTTTTGCGAGCGGTCGCTCGTTTTCGTGAATTGAAACGATTGATTCCAGGCGACCGCTCGGGCGGTCGCTTAAAACGGGACGGGCGATCCGCTTGAAGAGGCGAGCGACCGCTTGTTTTTCATCCGCACGTGGGCGACCGCTCGAAAAACCGAGCGGTCCGCCCATTTTTTCTGTGAAAAAATTTTATCTGACCCGATTTCGAGGAAATGCTGCATAAACATGAAGTCCGACAAGATTATCAACATTTAAGCACGTCAAAACATCATATAATAATACCGACCATCCAAAAAGAGCAGCACGAGACAAGAGTTTTAAACACATGAAAACATCGTTCTACGGGAAATGTTAAACGTTCTATCCTAACGATGATTGAATCAAGGAGTCGTCCTCTTGCTCCCCTTGCTGGCCCCGGATGCAGAAGAGCCTTCTTCCTCGGACTCCTGGTCTGATTCTCCCGCATCGGAGTCGTCGTTACCCATCATCTGTTGGTTTAGTGCTCTATGATGTACTGTTTATGAGCTTTGTTCAGATACATTTGATGTATTGATACTTTCTATGGTTTTTATGAGAGTATTTGATTCATTACATGTTCTTGCATACTAGATCTGTTATGAAATCCGTGTATCATTATGAATGATACTAAACTCCCTAGTCTTGTGTCGTTATGGGAATAACTGTTGGGTTTTGGGCTACGGATTCCTAGCATGCGATCATATCGATCTAGGGTTTGGTTTACTAGGTTTCATGCAGCGGAAGGATAATCTAAACCTAGTCAAACGTCACACGCAACCAAAATCATCCGTAAAACCCCGTTTAATCGTGTATATCACCGTAGGAATCGAATACTTACCTCTTTCCTGAAGATCTGAAAGTAGCAATTGATCCAGGGCCTGTTTTAATCACCAAGAGCTAAAAGTACAGCTCCTCTACACGTATCCACACCGACGGGAAGGATTCCAAACGCTTTTGGAACTGATCTGCTAGGATCTGTGAAGTGAATAGGGTTTTCAAGACTTAGGATCGAATCCCAGGAACTAGAACCTCAAAAGAAACGATTTTTTT
>NW_010965206.1:172610-180249 GCF_000463585.1 Tarenaya hassleriana
TGAGCGAGACTGTAGAAATGTGTGGCTGCACTATAGACGAACGTCGTCTATTTCAGACAGTCGAACGCAGTGAACGAGAAAGTAGTCGAATCAGATAAGGTGGCTTGTCCATGCCTTATGTTCGACATATGATATCGCGATACAAAAGGATCATCAACCGGAATCATCTTTGGAGTTCGTATGATCACGAACAAACTCTATTCGAGATAGGTAGTCATAGTGTCTTGTTAGAGACCGCCTATGACTTGTATATCCGGAATAGAGATTTCGGACTATACTGCTATATCGAATGAGCCTACAGGGTCACACACGCAGGGAAGGACAAAACGCACGAGAAAACGAATGGAAAACTAAGATGGAAGGGTCTGGAACGGACGGACCAGAAGTCCGGAACGGTCAGTCCTCCGTGCCAGACCCGACAGTCCACAAATACTCACAGACCGTCCGTTCTAAGTGTTGGAACGAACGGTCCGTGTTGAATGCAGACCGTCCGTTCTGGCTTGCTGGAACGGACGGTCCGCGTGTATTTCTGGACCGTCCGTTCTGGGCATCAGTTTTTCTGAAATTACACCGAATTAGGGTTAAATCACCTTATAAGAAGGAGATTAAAAACCCTAATAAAGTGAGCCGACAAAAAAAACACTTCTTGAAGACTTTTGGTGAGATCCAAGAGGTTGAGAGTGTGATAAAAGTCCGTTTTTCTCGAAGCACAAATCGAATAGCAGATTCGGGTCCTAGCAGACAAGTTCCAATCGTTGGAATCCATCCCGTGGTGTGGATACGTGTAGAGGGCGAGGTATTCTTCATGTCTTTCGTGATCAGACGTGTTCTTCGATTGATACAGGCCCCGGATCGATTGAGGTAAGCGTTCTAACTTTCCTACGATTCAATAGCAGCATGGTTCTAGGGTTCTATAAATTTTTGTTTTACTTCCGCTGCGCAAACCCTAGAATCGATCTCTTAGGAATTAGATGCGAAAACCCTAGAGTCGGGGGCCGAATCCCTCGATAGTCGTGAGCCGAGTGTCGAAGCTTTCTAGCTTCTGCAAGATGAGGTCAAGCCGAGGGTCAGGGGTGGAGCTCGATTGACCCTCAACTCCTGATGTCGAGGGGTCAGTCGCTCTTCCTCTCCCGATTCTCAATCGGTGTGGGATAATGTCGAGAAAGTCCAGCCGCAGGGTATCGGGTGTGAACGTCTCGATTTGCTCGCACAGGAGCACAAGGCTTCATGTCAGCCTGTCATCGCCCTTGAAGATCCACTGCCATCCCCTTCGCTGAATGTGTCCTCGGAGTCGGAGAGCGTCCATGTCCATGAGGATGTGATCGTCGACCATATCAGCTTGGTAGAATAGTAATCCCGTGTCAACCCACTGTGCTATCTTTGTGATCATACCACCCACGCAAATGCATGTCTCGTTGGCCTTGGTGGAGGCCAACGTGTGGAGATGCATGGCTACCCGTGAGGCTAAGTCCATGTTGCTCCATTGGGCGCGGGCATACTGTCGAGAGATGGACCATCATGAAACTCCCGCAACGCTTGATAGAGGTAACCCAGGTCGATTTTGTGGATCTTACCGGGTTCGTCGCTTGCGAAGATGAAGTTGGACATGACCGAATGCGCGTATCGGATTGCCGGATGCTGTACCCATGAAATCTTCCCCGCTGAGCTTGAGTACCGACGGACTGTTATCTTCTTCCAAAAATCTTGGAGGACATATGCGGAGATCGTCGGTAGTAAGGAGTGCGTTCCCCTTTGGACCTCCAGGATGTCTGCAAATTGTGCCATGCTTAGTCTCACCCATTTCTTGTTCAAGCGGAACTCCATGTATGCTTCGTCGATCGTGCCGTCGGATGGGAAGTAGCATGAGTAGGTGGCCAAGAATTCGCGGGTTACGCTCTTGAATGAGGGCTCGACGCTCCTGCTCAGTGCTCCCCAGCCGAGCTTGTCGAATATGTATTCGACGTTCGCTTGAATACCTAAGCCTCGAATCGTGCGCTCGCACATAGCTTTGCTTGGGCGTTGTTTCAACTTCGATAGGTGCTTCGCCCGCACGTATGCTTCATCGTGTCGGCCGATCTTGACCAGATTTGGTGGTCCTTCGACGAGCAGATTCTGCTTTGTCTCCAATATCTCGGTGATTGTGTCCGGTCTCATCTCTCTCCTTTGAGAGAACTCGGCTTCCTGTGACGATGAAGCGACGTCGCTTGTGCGGGCTCTTTTTGGTGCCATCTGCAAAGGTATAGTCGATATGGATTGGGGCAGTGGGGTTAGGGCGAGAAAAATAGAACGGTTTTTCGGGTTTCAGTTTCACAGGCGGTCCGCTCGTCTTTCGGGCGGGCGCTCAAGCGACCGCTTACAAATCAGGCGGTCGCTCGGAAAAAAACGAGCGACCGCTTACTGGTTCGGAAAATCGAATTTTCGACCGGAAACGGGATTTTCAGGTCGAAATCGATCGAAACCAACCCTAGCAGCTATACCCATCAAGACCTTCGACCTATCTTTAACCAAAATACCCTAATGTCACGGTTTTTGAAGGAGGGAATTATCGGTTAGGGTTTTCGGAGAGTGTGGATTCGCGTGGGGTTTGAACGCGGTGGTTCCGTAACGATGGCGGCGCGGTGAGGCTTCGAAATGGCAGACTCGGTCACGGTGGCTGGGGGAATCGGTCGCTGGCGAGAGAGAAGGGGAGAGAGCCTTGTATTTTTGCGTGAAGTGGCGGCTCTCTCTCCCGAAATCGAGTTAAAAAATCGATTTCGTGACCGAACGGTCGCTCGGTTTCTCGGGCGATCGCTCGATATTTATTATTATATTTTTTTTTCGAAAAGATGCGGGTGATCGCTCGATTTTCCGAGTGGTCGCTCGCTGAATGGGCGGTCGCCTGGTTTACCGGGCGGGCCGCTCATTTTCTCTGTGATCCGGCGCACGCTAAAATTTTTCGTTCCCCGTTTCCCCCCCTCCCCCCCGACGAAAGGACTTGTTTGATTGGAGTGATTGGGAGAATTTGGAGCCTTTCCATGGTGAATAAAAGAAGAAAAGAAGAAAATGACGAGGTTCGAAGAATTTACATCCCGGGGTTAACCGGGGCTGCTAGTTAAGGTCATAGCTAGATCGATGTTGCATTCAGTTGATCAAAGAAAAGGAGAGTACAGAGGTACCTCCTCCCGGCTTAGCTTTTCCCGGGTTGTACGGTTTGATCCTTTGGGCGTTGACCATGAATGACCCGCCCTTCTCGTTGTCGAGTTCCACCGCTCCATGTGAGGTGACATGCTTTATGGTGAACGGTCCCGACCATCTCGATTTCAGCTTTCCCGGAAAAAGTTTTAGTCGGGAATTAAATAAAAGCACGAGGTCACCTTGTTGGAAGTTTCGGTGGAGGATGTGGCGATCATGCCACTTCTTGGCCCGCTCCTTGTAGATTCGTGCGTTCTCGTACACGTCCAAGCGAATTTCCTCCAAGTGGTGGAGCTCTAGCACTCGTTTTTTTGCTGCGGTTTTCCAATCGTAGTTCAACGCCTTAATCGCCCAATATGCCTTATGCTCTAACTCGACCGGAAGGTGGCAGGCTTTTCCGTACACGAGTTGAAATGGAGTCATCTCGATCGGTGTCTTAAATGCTGTCGATATGCCCAAACCGCATCTTCAAGCTTCAAAGCCCAGTCTTTCCTTGACTTGACCACTGTTTTCTCCAAGATCTGTTTTATCTCCCTGTTGGAGACCTCCAATTGGCCACTCGTTTGGGGGTGATAGGGAGTGACTACTCTATGGTGAACACCATATTTAGTCAATATGCCCTGAATCACTCTATTAACGAAGTGCGCTCCCCCATCACTTATCACCACTCTCGGGACTCCAAACCGAGGAAATATGACTCTTTTGAACATCCGTGAAACAGTGCTTGAATCATTCTTCGGGCTAGCAAGTACTTCCACCCATTTCGTCCCGTAATCTACAGCCACAAGGATGTATAGGTTACCGCAGGATGATGGAAATGGTCCCATGAAGTCGATTCCCCACACATCGAACAGTTCCACTTCTAAGATGTAGTTTTGTGGCATCTCATTCCGACGCAAAATATTCCCTGTTCTTTGACAAGCATCGCAAGAGCTCACGAAACGGTGGACATCCTTAAAGAGAGTCGGCCAATAAAAACCCCCTTGCAAAACCTTCGCGGATGTCTTGGCCGAAGCAAAATGACCCGCATAATCCGATGCATCACAATGATGGATCACTTGCTGCACTTCCTCTTCGGGGATGCATCTCCTAAATAACCCATCTTTTCCCCGTTTGAAGAGAAATGGTTCGTCCCAAAAGTAATCCCGGACATCGTGGAGGAATTTTTTCTTTCCATTATAGCTCAACTCCGGTGGAATCACCTTGGCAACCAAATAATTGACAAAATCCGCATACCAAGGGACATCGGAACTAACCTTTAATGCTAAAATTTGTTCCTCTCGTAGTGAATCATTGATCGGCATCTCATTGGGTACTTCTAGTCTTGACAAATGATCGGTCACTGTATTCTTCGTCCCCTTGCGATCTCGAATATCCAAATCAAACTCTTGTAGAAGCAATATCCATCTAATCAACCGTGGCTTGGCATCTTTCTTTGTGAGTAGATATCGCAAGACTGCGTGATCCGTATAAACAATGACTTTTGATCCAACCAAATAGGATCAGAATTTATCAAACGCAAATACTACCGCCAGGAGCTCCTTCTCCGTAGTTGAGTAATTCATTTGGGCGTCGTCTAGTGTCTTACTAGCGTAGTAAATCGCATGATGTTTGCCATCTTTTTTCTGTCCCAAGACTGCGCCCACTGCGTAATCACTAGCATCACACATGAGTTCAAAGGGAAGATCCCAATCCGGGGGTTGGATGATTGGAGGTGTCACCAACGCCTTTTTGAGTGTTTCAAAGGCTTGATGACACTCCTTGTCAAACTCCAATGACACGTCTTTTCCCAAAAGAGTGGTTAGGGGTCTTGAGATCTTCAAGAAATCTTTTATGAAACGCCTATAGAACCCGGCATGTCTGAGGAAACTTCGGATTCCTTTCACATTCGTCGGGGGAGGAAGCTTCTCAATAACATCGACCTTTGCTCTATCAACCTCAATCCCTTTATCTGAAATCCTATGACCAAGCACGATGCCCTTTTGCACCATAAAGTGGCATTTTTCCCAATTTAAAACCAAGTTTGCCTTGCTGCACCTGTCTAACACTCGATGAAGATTGGTTAGACACACATCAAAGGAGGGTCCATGGACCGAAAAATCGTCCATGAACACCTCCATGATATCTTCAATCACATCAGAAAAAATAGCCATCATGCATCTTTGAAATGTGGTCGGTGCATTGCATAATCCGAATGGCATGCGTCTATATGCAAATGTACCATAGGGGCATGTGAATGTTGTCTTTTCTTGATCGCTAGGATGAATTGGAATTTGGAAAAATCCGGAATAGCCATCGAGAAAGCAAAAATATGAATGTAATGCGAGTCTTTCTAACATTTGATCAATGAATGGTAAAGGGAAGTGGTCTTTACGGGTGTTTGTGTTTAGCTTGCGATAGTCAATGCACATTCTCCATCCCGTAATTGTCCTTGTTGGTATGAGTTCATTGTTCTCATTAGGAACGACCATGATACCTCCCTTTTTGGGTACAACTTGTACCGGGCTAACCCAATAGCTATCCGAAATCGGGTAAATAATACCCGCATCTAACAATTTCAAAATCTCTTTCTTGACTACTTCTTTCATGTTCGGGTTTAGCCTATGTTGATGTTCGATTGACGATGTGGTATCATCCTCTAAATGTATGCGGTGCATGCAAAGAGAGGGGCTAAGACCCTTGATGTCTCCTAGAGTGTACCCTAGGACTTCCCTGTATTGCTTAAGTAGCCTGGTAAGTTTTTCTACTTGATCCTCATCTAATGCATCGTTAAAGATAACGGGATAAGTAGAATTTGCACCGAGGAAAACATACCTTAACCCTTGAAGTAGGGGTTTCAATTCCACTTGTGGGGCATGTTTGGGATCCCAATCGATGGTGTGTCTCCTCTCGGGACTTGAGGCGCGTCAGGTATGGCTCGAGTGGTCGCGAAGAGGGCTTCGAACTGCAATTCTTCATTCTCAGGCAGAAATGGGCGGGTCGCCCAATACGTCGAGCGGTCGCTCGTTTGGTCCGAAACTGAGTCGATTTTGCTCAGACTTTTCGGGCGGGCTGCCTGGAAATTCGAGCGGTCGCTCGTTTCCTCAGATTCCACTTGAAATTTGCTCAGAAATTGCGGGCGGGCCGCTTGCTTTCCCAGGCGATCGCCCGTTTCTTCAATTTTTTCATCGAATTTGCTCATAGATTTCGAGCGGGCCGTCTGCTTTCCCGGGCGGTCGCCCGTTTTTCCCTGTATCTCTTCTTTTTCTAACACTTTCGGGCGGGCCACCCGAAAATCTGGGTGGGCCGCTCGAAATACTGCAGAAACTTCTTTTTCTTCTTCCCGATCATCTAATGCCCGTCTAATCTCCTCGATTTCTTCCCAGTTGCTATATAAGCTTACTTCTGCGGCCATTAGTGAGATTTCTAGCGGATCCACTTCACGGAATTCCCCAATCACTTCCTCTGCCATTGCTTCGAGTATATCTGCATAACATACCGTATCACTTGTTGACGGTTGCTTCAAATTCTGATCGAGGGTAAATTCGACTGTCTCGTCTCCAATTTTCATTGTCAATCTACTAGCTCGAACGTGCACTACGGCATCCGCTGTACTTTGGTCGGCCTAGTATGATCGGTACCTTGGAATCTTCATTCATGTCTAAAACCACAAAATCTACGGCACATAGAACCCACCAATCTTCAAAGGTACATCCTCTAGTATTCCTGTTGGGTACTTGACTGATCGATCCGCTAATTGCAGTGCCATTCTTGTAGGTTTTAGCTCACCAATATTCAACTTCTTGTAGATTGACAAGGGCATTAAGCTCACGCTTACTCCAAGATCGCATAGGACTCGATCTATCTCAATATTTCCCAACTTGCAAGGTATGGAGAAACTCCCCGTATTAGACATCTTCGGGGAAAGTTCGTGCTTCGTGATTGCGGCACTAATCTCGGTACTAAGAGCTACTGTTTCTTTCTCCACAACCCTTTTCTTCGTCAAAATATCTTTCAAAAACTTTGCGTAGGAGGGCATTTGGAGAATTGCCTCGTGGAAAGGCATTGTAATCTCCATCTTCTTTAACATCTCCGCAAACTTCCCGAACTGGCTGTCCTCATTAAACTTCTTTAAACGAGAAGGGAAAGGTATCGGGGGTACCTTAGGCGGAGGCGGGATGTAGGCTGGTTCTTTCTCCTGTTCTTGCACCTTAGGGATGTCTTCCTCTACCGCCTTGCCATTTTCCTCTCTCGTCAACCCCGGAGGTGCTACTTTCTCAACCATCGGGGGTGTAATCTCCGGAAGTTGTTTTCCACTCCTTAGTTCGACTGCATTGATATGCTCAAGGGGGTTCACTTCGTTCTTTCCGGGAAGCATTCCTTGCTGTCTTGATGAGGAGGAAGATGCAATTTGGGCCACTTGATTGTCCAAAATCTTCAAGTGAGCTTGTACCCCCTCCAATTGCTTCTTGAATGCAACTTGCTCATT
>NW_010965206.1:180464-181483 GCF_000463585.1 Tarenaya hassleriana
GTTCTTGTAGGAGAAGTTGGGATGATTTCTCAATCCCGGGTTGTATAGGTTGTATGGATGAGTGTATTGGTTTTGGCCGACATAGTTGGCTTCTTCCGCTTCTTGATCAATCATATACATACCCGGTTGAACTTGCGCTACATTGTGATCCTCCACAACAGCTACTTGTTTGGCATTCGCAAGTTGGACTTTTATCTCCGCAAGGTCGGCTAGCACTGTCTTAAGAACTGCGTTCTCACCCACATCTCCTTTCACTGAGCTTCTCCTACTGAACTCATTGGACATGTGGCTACGTCCTCTGGCCAGTTTTGCTATTGTTGCTTCCAACTCTTGGAAAGGGATGTCATATATGTCACCTCCACACGCTGCATCAATCCAAGACCGAGTATCATCCTTCAACCCATGGATAAAGATGGATAGAAGGTAGTCTCTTTCCATTCCATGGTGAGGGCACATTCTTTGATATTCCTTGAAGCGTTCCCATGCATCATGGAGGTTCTCCCCATCCTCTTGCACAAAAGCATTAATCTGATTCCTCGCATGTTGAGTCTTGGTAGGAGAATAATATTGCATAAGGAACTGCTCTTCCATCTCATCCCATGTTGAGATAGAGTTTGGCTCAAAAGTGTAGAGCCAATCTTTAGCTCTCTCCGTAAGCGAGTAGGGGAAAGTTTCAAGGAATACGTCTTCAAGAGTAATCCCCGGTCCCTTCTTGATTGCCTTACAGTTCATCTTGAAGTTTGTAAGGTGAGCATTCGGGTCCTCGTTTGGTCTCCCACGGAAACTCATATTGTTGAGCATTTGAATGCATTGCGGTAGGAGTTCAAAATCTTCCAGTGGTCTCTGGCTGATGCATGACAGTAACTGAGTGTGCTTCAGTTGTGTGTATGTTCGAAGCGTTCTAGGGAGTGCTTGGGCTGGACCTCTTTGGGCATCGGCCCCTCTCAACAGCTCTTCGGCCATATCGGGTTGTTCTCTTCGTGCATTGTTCTCTCTCAGAATTTCTTCGGCCCTTCCCC
>NW_010965206.1:181513-181963 GCF_000463585.1 Tarenaya hassleriana
AAGCGCAGTGTTCTTTCTATTTCGGGGTCGAAGCGAGTTGATCTCTACCGGTGGTACTTCTTGTCATGCACCGGAAGAGCTGCACACCAAAGAGACAAAACGAACAGAGTGTGCTGTGAAACGGTAATGACTCAAATTAATCCAAGCAAAAACCCAAGCAATGGTGACCCGGCAACGGCGCCAAAAACTTGATGCGCACGCACCGAGTCTTATATTTAGTACCCGATTCGTACCACTATCCGCAAGTATACGGTAGTTGTAGTAACGGGGTCGAACACGAGGACTAGGTTGTGTTAATCTATCCCTAAGCTAGATTGATGGTTAAATAAAAATATGATTTGTCATGAGTGTCGGAATACAAGAAAGCAAACAAAATTAACGGGTTGTAAAACGATGGAATTGAGGTGTTGTGGGTTCGGGATCCCTCAAGAATTGCACGGACGGTTGATG
>NW_010965206.1:182137-185332 GCF_000463585.1 Tarenaya hassleriana
ACCCCATCATGAACCCTAAGCAAGCTAAGCCATCTCCCAATGTGAATAACTCACTCATTCGATATTTGGTTCCAAACTTCATCCGCATATCCCTATGATCAATGTGTTCTAACATCATACCAACTAAGATTTCGCCAAAGTTGATAGCATTAAGTACAAAACATCAAACCCATGGAAGAAAACTCAAAAGCATCATAGATTAAGCATAGATGTCCATACAAAAGTGGGGATCCTTCCCCCACAACAAAAGTTACTACTCCATGCCTAGGGTTTCAAAACAGAAAGCAAAATGAAGAAACATAGAAAGGGAAAAGAGAAGCTCAAGATGGTCTTCAATGGTGGTCTACTTCTTCTCCAAGTTTCATAGGTCTCCAAAATCTCCCTTTTCACTTCTCCAAGGTGTTTTTCTTAAAGTTGGTCAAGTCCCCTCTCTCTCTCCTCCAAAATCCCTTTTTATGAAAGTGCAGCAGCTAGGTTTCTCCTCAAAAATTGGGCTTTTCCTTTTTGGGTCGGATTTAACAACGGGTGGTCGCTCACTTTTTGTTCAGGGTCGCCCGTTTTCGTCTTCAGGGTCGCCCGCTTTTCTGGTTCCGGGCGACCGCTCGTTTGTTCGAGCGACCGCTCGTTCTTCATTGCGTACAGTCGACCGCCTGGTTTCTTGAGCGACCGCCTGTTCCCGTGATTTCGGCGTCGAGCGACCGCTCGGCAAAATGAGCGGGCCGCCCATTTTCTCTGAGCCTTCCGGGACTTCTCGATTCTACTCCTTTTCCGTGCCTTGTGCGTGAATGTCCTCGTTTGATCATCCTGCATGAAAAATGGAGAAAAGAATCCTACCCATGACCGTCTAACGTCCTATTATGCCTAAGGTATGTGCAAAGTATGATGTAAGACGTTAGAAAAAACCGGTGAAAATCCCGTGTGATCACCTATCTCTCAATAGTCTTAATCAATTTATTCGATAAATTCGTTCCGAATCTAATTTCAACTCTCGTTGTAAATCAGAATCTAAGATCAATCAATCAACTAGCCAAGAAGATCAAAAGCAATAAACTCAATTCAATCAAACCGACGAGTATCGATAACATAGTCTCGGAAAACTAAAACCAAACAAATCCCTACAAGGTTAAATCCCTAGCTACAGTGAAACGACTACTCGCAACCCATAACAACAAACGATTTCAAATCAATAAAGAGAAACATGGAAAACAGATAGAGAAGAAACTCGCCGCGATCTCTCGACGACGGTTCTTCAATCTCTTCTTCCGGAAATCTCCGTCTTGATTCTCTCTCGAGTTCTCTGGCTTCTGCTGTGATCTCTCGATCATTTCTGAAGTCTAAGACGTCCTCTCTTTATTGGCATGGCGGCGGTTTCTTCCTTTGCTGAAAACGGAAGTCCGGATGCAAAATAGGAAGTTTTCCCGTGTCAATTCTCTATTAAAAATCTGCACTTTAGACATGGACTGAACACGGGCGAGTTTGAATCAACACGGCCGTGTCGAATGACAACACGGTCCGTGTCAATTCTCTGAGCAAAACTTCACTTTTTTCAGCACAGACACAACTCGGCCGTGTCGAATGCAACACGGTCCGTGTCGATTCTTCAACTCGAACATGCTTGACAGATTTCCTCATAACTTTCTGCTCCAATGTCGGATTTGTGCGATCTTGGTGTCTATGCTTAGATATTGAAGAGAGCTTTCCAATGAAGTAAAGAACACGCAATTTAGACTTGTAGAGTGGAAGTTATTGGACTTGCAAGATCTAACTTTTTAGGCTTCATGTTTTCCCCGGAATAACTCCAAATGTTTCCGTTTCGTCTGTGATGTTCCGTAGTCCATATTTTCCACTCCTTTTGCTCTCATTTATGCATGAATACCTGTTTTGACACCAAAGAAAGTAACCAAGCAATATCGAGACCAAATGTGCTCTAGAATGCCTATAAATATGCAAAACCGAGTAAAATGCACTAGACATCCTATACCAAAATGTCACCAAAATACATGTTATCAAACTCCCCCAGACTTAAACCTTTGCTCGTCTTCGAGCAAATACTCCGTGAAAAGCGGTCTGAAAGGAGGGCGAGACAATGACATAACTCAAAATGATAATCGAGAGCGAAACCTCTATCCGACCTAGATCGCCGTGAACAATGATCAAGTCTATCTAGTATGATCTCCCTCTCTAAATGATAATCTTTCCTAGCTATGGGATCTATACCGCTACCAAGAACCAATCCAAGAACTTCAATCATCTACCAAGCATGTTTCTCGAACCTATCACGCCATTCTACCTAATCGTATCAAGTATACGCTTTTGGTATTCATTCTTTTTCTTCTTCTCTTTTTTTTTCATCTAGCTAGATTTTTTTTCTTTTACTAGCATCTCGGATTCCTAGGACGTTGAAGTTGAAGGGTTCCTAATCAATTTTTTTTTTCGATTTTGTTTATTGGATAACCCGACCCACAACTTACACCCGAACCATCAAATTGATGCACTCATGTCCTCGAACGATTTTCGTTGACGAGATAATGACAGCGGAGTGTCGAGATGCTCACTCTTTTTCTGCACATAAAGAAATAAGAATGCATTTGATAATAGATTTTATCGATTTCAGCAAACATGGGAAAGGTTCTTAAAGAAACTTTTCTATTTGGCTAGACAACATCGGTCCCATGGGTTCCAACCAACGATTTCTATCCCACAAGCCATTCTAGAAAATCCTAAGGGTCAAGCAATCAATTCAACAAAACATAACCACGTTCAACGGATCACAATGTTTTCAAGACGTTTCTACTCTCTCATGCCATAGATAGATCATCACATCAATGCTCAAAACGGTTTTATGCACATGATCTTATATGTCCTAAATATTATATGTAAGTGCACAATCCTAACAACAAACTATATGATCCTAATGCATCCTATATGTACATGCAACTAAAAATTGAAAATAAAAGGGAAAAATGCATGCAACACTACTCTATATGGGTATGGTTTGGCGTTAGACGAATCCTCCCCCAGACTTGAACTGGACACCGTCTTCGGTGTCAATTCTCGTCTAGTAGAGGCAACCAATAAAATGAGTCAAAAGAGAAGAAAATCAAGAAGGAAAAAGAATACTTAGCTCGCGATGTTCGTTCACTCGCACTTAAGTCTGCCTACGTCAATCGCATAGCTAGCTTCCTTGCCTCCTCG
>NW_010965206.1:185418-189907 GCF_000463585.1 Tarenaya hassleriana
CCTCCCGGGAGCACTTGTTTAAGGTCGTTAGCTTGACCCAACTCTCTCAACTACCGGATGGGTCTAACGGGCGAAGATTATCGATCTTCTGCTAACCTGGATCATGAAGTTTAAGAGCATCTCTACAACGAAAGGAGTTTGAGAAATAAGGCGTACCTAGTAGAGAAAAATCTGTTGGTCTCAGCATATTGATGAATGCCGGTTGAAACTCAAAATTGTTACGGTCTATGTCAGGCCAGCGAATGCATGAAAGCTGCTGAATGTACTTAGGCTGAAGGTATGCCCCATAAGTGTCATTGTTGTTCTCAGCAACTATATCACGTTCCTCCATCTTTCTTTGTTGTCGTTTCTTCTTTCGATTGCGCTTAGTGGAGTTCTCGATTTCAGGGTGAAGAGATACTAGGTTGTCAGGCCCAGAACTCCTGGTCATACACCGGAATCCTGCACACCAGAAAGTAGAACAAACACAAAGAATAGATCAAGAAATCGAGGGAAAAGAAGAAAAAAAAATCTAGATTCAAAGGAATCTTTATCCTAGCGCTAAACTATTCCCCGGAAATGGCGCCAAAAACTTGATAACGCGAATCTAGGTGTATAAATAAGTTCAAGTAATAAAAACCTAGATACAGCAAATACCGCAAGGATACGGATCAACTGTAGTACCAGGGTCGAACACAGGGAATAGTTAACTCTATGAACAAGACTCGACCAAGAATTAGATCAGGAAATATGGAATGAAGTATGTGAATATCGAAAATAAAGCAATAAACTAAGTAAAATCAAATAGATAAACCACCGTAGCTTCGGGATAACTTTAACACGCAGGGATTGTTTCTATGGATGGAGAATCTACGAATATCGAACTCTAATCGGGGATCACAAGTTTTAATATCGGATTTGGCTCTCTCAAGTCCTAAATCCACTATTCAATAATTTAACCTATCGATCTCTCAACCTAATAGATTAAAATATCAAACGCGTTAACGATCACTATCATAGTTCCTAAACCGATTAACCTATCTCTCAATAGTCTTAATCAATTTATTCGATAAATTCGTTCCGAATCTAATTTCAACTCTCGTTGTAAATCAGAATCTAAGATCAATCAATCAACTAGCCAAGAAGATCAAAAGCAATAAACTCAATTCAATCAAACCGACGAGTATCGATAACGTAGTCTCGGAAAATAAAAACCAAACAAATCCCTACAAGGTTAAATCCCTAGCTACAGTGAAACGACTACTCGCAACCCATAACAACAAACGATTTCAAATCAATAAAGAGAAACATGGAAAACAGATAGAGAAGAAACTCGCCGCGATCTCTCGACGACGGTTCTTCAATCTCTTCTTCCGAAAAACTCCGTCTTGATTCTCTCTCGAGTTCTCTGGCTTCTGCTGTGATGTCTCGATCATTTCTGAAGTCTAAGACGTCCTCTCTTTATTGGCATGGCGGCTCGGTTTCTTCCTTTACTCAGAACGGAAGTCCGGATGCAAAATAGGAAGTTTTCCCGTAATGCAACACGGCCGTGTCGAATGCAACACGGTCCGTGTCAATTCTCTGTTAAAAATCTGTACTTTAGACATGGGCTCAACACGGCCGTGTCGAATGACAAACGGTATGTGTCAATTCTCTGAGCAAAACTTCACTTTTTTCAGCACGGACACAACACGGCCGTGTCGAATGCAACACGGTCCGTGTCGATTCTTCAACTCGAACATGCTTGACAGATTTCCTCATAACTTTCTGCTCCAATGTCGGATTTGTGCGATCTTGGTGTCTATGCGTAGATATTGAAGAGAGATTTCCAATGAGGTAGAGAACGCGCAATTTGGACTTGTAGAGTGAAAGTTATTGGACTTGCAAGATCTCACTTTTTAGGCTTCATGTTTTTCTCCAGAATAACTCCAAATGTTCCCGTTTCGTCTGTGATGTTCCATAGTCCATATTTTCCACTCCTTTTGCTCTCTTTTATGCATGAATACCTGTTTTGACACCAAAGAAAGCAACCAAGCAATATCGAGACCAAATGTGTTCTAGAATGCCTATAAATATGCAAAATCGAGTAAAATGCACTAGACATCCTATACCAAAATGTCACCAAAATATATGTTATCAATCACACACGCAGGGAAGGACAAAACGCACGAGAAAACGACGAAAAACCGAGACGGAAGGGGCAGAACGGATGGACCGAAAGGGCCAGACCCGACGGTCCGCCAGGGCCAGACCCGACGGGCCACGATTAGTCGTAGACCGTCCATTCTAACTATTGGAACGGACGGTCCGCGTTGATAGCAGACCGTCCGTTCTGGCTTGTCCCGGACCCGACGGTCCACGTGCATTTCTGGACCGTCCGTTCCGGCTTTCGGGTTTTCAAAAATAAGACCGAAATTAGGGTTAAATCACCTTATAAGAAGGAGATTAAAACCCTAATTAAGGAAGAGACTTTTTGAGCCGTCTTTGACAGAACTTTGAGAGCTTTTGGTGAGATCCAAAGAGTTCAAAGAATTCTAAGTCTCGTTTTCTCGAAGCGATATACCGAATAGCAGATTCGGGTCCTAGCAGACAAGTTCCAATCGTTGGAATCCATCCCGAGGTGTGGATACGTGTAGAGGACGAGGTAATCTTCCTGCCTTGAGTGATCGAACGAACGGATTAATTGAAATAGGCCCCGAATCGATTGAGGTAAGCGTTCTAACGTTTCTACGTAAGCATGCATGCATGGTTCTAGGGTTTTATTCAAATTTTTGTTTTATATCCGCTGCGCAAACCCTAGAATCGATCTCTTAGGAATAGAGATCCCAGAAAATCCCAACAGTGGTATCAGAGCCTGGTTGCTCTGTATGTTTTTTCGTAGAACCTGATCACGCACGTTTTAGGATTTGAATCGTTTGAATCCATGTTTGCTTTGATTTATATGCATGTTTGATGATTGAATCTATGGTAGATTGCATGTTTCATGTTGCATAGTGTGCAAGAGTTGGAATTTTGGGTCCACAGGTGAATTCGGATCGGTTTCAGGTCTGAACGGGGCCGAGAACGCGAAAAACGTGATCTGATCACGTGACGTAACTCTAGACCGTCCGTTCTGGGTTTTCCAAACCGGACAGTCTAGGGGTGACGGACTGAGGTTAGACCAAAAGGTCTGGACCGTCCGTTCTGAGACAGTGGACCGTCCGTTCCAGAGTGTCTAGACCGTCCGGTCTGCAGAAGTCTGCAGAAACTCGTGGTCCGTCCGTTCTCCAGAACGGACGGTCCGAGACCCAGACTCCGAGATTTTTTCGTTTTCTGATCCGATTGTGCAATCGTTGCTTAATCTGATTGATTGTAACTCAAATAGACATGATTTATTCTTATGGATGGTCCATAGTGAATGAATGCATGTAGCTTGATCAAGATATTGGATATGCTTAATTGAGTGGGAGCTTCGGGATTGAGATTACATAATCGAATGGATGGTCTATTCGGATTATGTACAATCGTTGCACAAGAAACCGGTTAGATCTAGGAGCTCTATGAGTAAAGCACTTGTCAAGGCCTCGATCGTACGTGTCATGGGCCATGCCAAAGCTGGGTGTGTCGTGCTATCTTGGTGATGCAAGATGGAGAAATGGTGGTTCTCATAGCTTGAAAGTAGATGCTTGATCTAGGTGTGATTTCGAAAATCCCTTATTTATGTAATGCTAAGCGTGTACCTCCCATTACTAGAGCGTCTGTCAAGGCATCGATCATCCGTAACACGGGTCATGCCAAAGATGAGCGTGCCAGATTATCTTTGTGAGGCAGGGTGGGAAATCGTGGTTCCCACAGCTGGAACATGGTTTACTTGGGTTAAGTTGTCAAGTTTGACTTGAGACTTAATGGTATAGATGAGACAAGTATGCAATGATATTTGATATCATAGTCTCATAAAGGATCTAAAAGTCATATTGGATATGATTGACATTAGATGTCTACCTAAATAGCGTAAGGCTGAGTGTAACAACTCATTCTTATGTGAAATACGGATCTTAGTCCCATATAGAAAATTATTATAGGGTTATTTTTCTGTATGGGAATATTGCTTGTATGTGCATCTATGTTGTCGTTGATTGATGATGAACTAGCTGGTAGTAGATCATTGATAGAATCTGCATTTTGTTTTGTTCGTTCTGTTTGTCTTTTTCTGTAGGACATGGCGTCAACCGGTAACGTACCGAGTTTGACGATGCGATCTATCCTTGAGAAGGATAAGTTGACCAGGACAAACTTCTTAGACTGGTATCGAAATTTGAGAATTGTTCTCAAGCACGATAAGAAGTCGTACATCCTGGAAGGGGCTCTACCACCAGAGATGCTTGGTTGAAGCATCAGACTGACGACAATGAGATCTCCTGTCTCATGTTGGGAAACATGGCCCCGAATCTGCAGAGGCAGTTTGAAGGGAATAGCGTGTTTGATATGATCAATCAGCTCAAGACCATGTTTCAGGCAAACCCTAGATCGA
>NW_010965206.1:189946-206944 GCF_000463585.1 Tarenaya hassleriana
ATGACCTCGAAGCTGCAGAGGCAGTGTGAGGGAAAGAGCGTGTTTGATATGATCAACCAGCTTAAGACCATGTTTCAGGAGCTACCGCGTACAGAAAAGTACAAGACGCTGAAAGCTCTGATGAAGTCGGAGATGCCGAGAGGCGGCTCTGTCAACACCCACGTCCTCAACATGAGAGCTCATATTGAGGATCTTGAGCGATGGGAGTGAAGCTCGATGGAGATTTGGTCGTGGACTTGATCCCGATGTCATTATCCGAGGACTATAACCAGTTCGTGATGCAGTACCATATGCACGGGATGACTAAGAGCTTAGCCGAATTGCATGGGATGCTGAAATCGACTGAGCAGGATATCGTGGTGCCCAAGACTGTGCTTGCTGCGGAGAAAAACTCTAGCAAGAAGCGGCGGGGTGAAGCCAAGAAAAAGGCAGCGAAGAAGGCAAAAGCTGCCCCTGCGCATAAGCCTAAGCCCGATAAGGGTGACTGTCGTTACTGCGGAGTGTCTGGACACTGGAAGCGTAACTGTCACCTTTACATGGAGAAATTCCCATACGAGGAGATCATCGAGCTAGGATTGTACGAGCAGGTCCACGGCTTATGCGACCAACTAGGATGGCTCAGCATCCTTGAGGCTCGCGAATCGACATACAGGCAGCTAACGACGAAATTTCTAGCATCATACCGCCTGTACATTCCCCAGGACGGCGACACCAGCAGAGCTTACATGGCATTCTGGATAGCCGGGCGTTACTACCACCTCACCATGGCTCAGTTCTCTGAGATCCTTGGTGTTACACCCAGGGACACGACCGAGCTTCCATCTGTGAGCGGCTCTGTACTACGGCAGTTCTGGTCAGAGATAGGATCCCACGACTACATACCCAGTCGTCTGAAGTCTACATGGATCTGACACCCTGCAGTCATGTATTTTCACATGATCCTAGCTAACACACTGTTTGCTAGTTCCACGCTTGGGTTAAGTGGTACCACACTTGAACAAGAATGGATCGTCCCAAAAATAATCCCGTACGTCATGGAGGAACTTCTTCCTTCCGTTATAATTAAGTTCGGACGGGATTACTTGAGAGACCATATAGTTCGCATAGTCTGCGTACCATGGGCGTAGTGACTGCCATAATCTGTTCCTCTCGCAAAGAATCATCGATCGGGAGAGGATCGGGTATCGCAAGGCGTGAAAGGTGATCTGCAACCATGTTTTCCATGCCTTTGCGATCTCGAATCTCGACGTCAAACTCTTGTATGAGTAGCATCCATCGAATCAGTCGAGGTTTGGCGTCTTTCTTTGTCAGCAAGTACTTCAAGGCCGCGTGGTCTGAGTATACAATTACTTTCCGTCCCACCATGTACGACCTGAACTTCTCAAAAGCAAACACTACAGCAAGTAACTCTTTCTCAGTAGTAGTGTAATTTACCTGCGCATCATCAAGAGTCCGACTCGCATAGTAGATGGCGTGGTGTTTGTGATCCTTCTTCTGCCCCAGCACCGCTCCAACCGCATAATCGCTAGCATCGCACATCAATTCAAACGGTAGAGTCCAATCAGGGGGCTGTATGATCGGTGGTGAGATCAGAGCTGCCTTCAAAGTCTGGAAGGCCTTCGAGCATTCTGCAGTGAATCTGAATGGTACATCTTTCGCCAATAGCTCGGTAAGCAATCTAGAGATCTTGGAGAAATCCTTGATGAACCGCCGATAAAATCCCGCATGTCCTAGAAAACTGCGGATGCCTTTGACGTTCACGAGCGGTGGAAGCTTCTCAATAACCTCTATCTTCGCTCTGTCTACCTCATTCCCCTAGAAGACACCTTATGTCCTAAAACAATCCCTTCTTGCACCATGAAGTGACACTTCTACCAGTTGAGGACTAAGTTGGCCGCTGCACACCAGTCTAAAACTCGATGCAAATTGGCCAAACAAACGTCAAATGAGGGTCCATGGACAGAGAAATCGTCCATGAACACCTCCATAATATCCTCAATCACATCAGAAAATATAGCAGTCATGCATCTCTGAAAAGTCGCAGGTGCATTACATAATCCAAAGGACATAGACGATAAGCAAACGTGCCATAAGGACAAGTAAAGGTGGTCTTCTCCTGGTCGCTCGAGTGAATGGGGATCTGAAAGAATCCCGAGTAACCGTCTAGAAAGCAAAAGTACGAGTGGAGTGCAAGTCTTTCTAACATCTTATCAATAAAAGGCAAAGGAAAGTGATCCTTACGGGTGTTGGAGTTCAACTTACGATAGTCGATGCACATCCTCCATCCCATGACCGTCCGCGTAGGAATAAGCTCGTTCTTCTCGTTCTGGATCACGGTCATGCCTCCCTTCTTGGGTACAACCTGCACAGGACTCACCCACGTACTATCCGAAATAGGGTATATAATACCCGCATCTAACAACTTCATGACCTCCTTCCTAACTACCTCTTTCATCGTCGGATTCAATCTACGCTGATGCTCAACAGATGATTTCGACTCATCATCTAAGTGAATACGATGCATGCATAACGAAGGGCTAAGTCCATTAATATCATCCAAAGTATATCCAAGAACACCCCTATAACGTCTAAGCAAATCACTCCACTGTTCCACCTGGGGTTCTAGCAACGCAGCATTAACTATAATCGGGTACGTCGAGTTAGGTCCAAGGAAAACATACATGAGCCCTTCGGGTAAGGGCTTCATCTCCACCTTCAGGGCGTTCTCTAAACTCCAATCAGCCCTTTATTCAGCGTCCCCGTGCTAAGTGGTGGCTCTCTGGGCTCTAGAACGTCTTTAGTAGTCGTCATGAGGGTTCGGAGACGTTCCGGGCTGGCTCGGTGTCGGTGGTGAAAATTGGCTTGCTCAGAAGACTGACTCGGTCCGAGTTAGAACGAAAGGAGATCGAGTCAACACTTGACTCGGTCGAGTTAGAACACTGCAACACCGAGTCTGAAGCTAACAGAGCTTCCAAGTTTTCCAGCGAATTGACTCGGTCCGAATCAAGATTTGACTCGGTCGAGTCAGAATACAGAAGCTCGAATTTTTCCGAAGTTCCATTGTCTAACGCATGTGTGAGCTACCGAATATCCTCCCAATTGTTGTATATACTCTCATTTGATGCCAGGAGGGATATTTCAAGTGGATCAATATCTCGGAACTGATCGAAGATTTCCTGCGTCAAGATCTCGTGTACATCAACATAACATGCTGAGTCGGTAGTGGATGGTTGCTTCATATTGTGATCTAAGGTGAACTCAACAGTCTCGTCACCTATCTTCATGGTAAGACGACCAGCTCGGACATGTACTACCGCGTCGGCCGTGTTCAGAAACGGTCGGCCCAAAATAATCGGTATCTTCGAGTCTTCATCCATGTCTAAAACAACAAACTCAACGGGGACATAATAATCCCCGACTTTCAAAGGAACGTCCTCGAGAATACCTGCGGGATACTTAACAGACCGATCCTCTAGCTATAGCGCCATCCGTGTCGGCTTAAGCTCACCAATATTAAGCTTCTTGTAAATGGACAATGGTAGTAAACTGACGCTAGCACCAAGGTCGCACAATGCACGGTCAGTCTCAATGTTTATGATTTTGCAGGGAATCGAAAAACTACCAGGATCTGATCTCTTCCGTGGCAACTCATGCTGTGGGATCACATCGCTCACCTTTGTGCTCAAGGCTACTGTCTCTTTTCAATTACCCTCTTCTTGGTCAAGATGTCTTTCAGAAACTTCGAATAAGAGGGTATCTGCAACATAGCCTCATAGAACGGTATAGTAACCTCTAGTTTCTTAAGCATATCAGCAAATCTCGAGAACTGTGTATCCTCAACATGCTTCTTCAATCGAGAAGGAAAAGGAACGGGTGGTACCTTAGGTGGAGGAGCGACGTATGGCGTTTCGGCTTCCTCTGCATTCACCCGAGGTGTCTCATCTGCTATGGTTTTTATTTTCTCTTCGGCAGTGTATCTGGGTGTCGTCCCTTTTTCCGCAGGGATTGTCTCTGGCAGATTCTTTCCACTTCTCAGCTCAACAGCGTTTACATGCTCTCGTGGATTTGGCTCGGGCTTCCCAGGAAATGTGCCCAACTGCCTAGAGGGTTGTGATGTAAGCTATGCGATCTGTGTATCCACTAGCTTCATATGTGCTCTGTACCTCAGTTTTCAGCTCCGTAAATGATGTCTTCTGATCGAGCATTAGTTGGGCAAGCATCGTCTTGATGTCCGCTTCACCGTTCTTTGCAGGTTGAGGCGCTCGGTAACCCTGATTCTGTTGCGTGTATCATGGATTCTGATGCGCATATCCCTGATTCTGCCCCTGAAAACGTGGCTGAGTGAAGCCCGAGGGATTCTGAGGAATTCTAGGAATGCCCTGTTGTTGTGCATTCAATGCTCCGCTCGAATTTCCGTAGGAGAAACCGGGATGATTCCTAGGCACATTCGGGTTGTAGAGATTAGAAGGATTCTGGTACTGATTCCTTCAAATATAGTTGACGTCCTCAACCGGTTATTCCTCTGATGTGGCCTGATCAACCAGAAACATACCAGGGTGGACTTTCGGTGGGTTAGACATATTCTTGAGTCCTATGTGCTGCTTGATTGCCTATAAATCAGACATGACTGCTTTCAAAGCAGCGGACTCGCCCAAATCTACCCGTCTTGTAGAGCGTCTGATGCTATCTCCTGACATCCCTCTTGCTTTAGCCATCTTCGCAATCTGCATCTCTAGGGTGTCAAAGGGAATGTCGTATACACTCCCTTCACAAGCTGCATCCATCCATGCTCTAGTATCGTCTCTCAGTCCGTGGATAAATGTGGAAAGTAACAGCCGCTTATCCATGCCGTGGTGTGGACAAAGGCGCTGATAGCCTTTGAATCTCTCCATGCATCGTATAGACTCTCGTCACTCTCCTGAGTGAAGCTGTGTATGGCTCTCTGTGCAACTCGGGTCTTCTCTGGGGAGTAGTGTTTCGCCATGAATTGCTCCTCTAGCTCCTCCCATGTCATAATCGAGTTTGGCTCAAGAGTGTAGAGCCAATCTCTTGCCCGGTCCATCAGTGAGAAAGGAAAGGCCTCCAAGTATACATCTTCAATAGTCATCCCTCGTGCCTTCCTAACTGATCTGCACAGCATCTTGAACTGAGTCAAGTGAGCAATGGGATCCTCTGTAGGCCGTCCTCTGAAACTCGCCTGACTGAACATCGTGATGCACTGTGGAGGTAGCTCAAAACTGTCTATGGGCGGTCTGTTGATGCATGATAGGAGTTGGATGTGCTTCGGTGCAATGTTAGAACCCAAAGTCTCCTTTGCAACGTAGGTAGCTTCGCCCTCGGTCTGCTGATCATAGAGCGGATTCATGTGCTCTTGATTCTCTTGATGCTCCTCATCATGAACCGCACTGTCGTGCGAACTACTTGACCTCGACATAGCTTCTCTTCTCTGCTGATTTCGGATGTCTCTCAAAGTACGCTCAATCTCCGGATCATAGACTAGGACTTCTCTCCGAGTAGAGCTCTGTGTCATGCACTTGAACCCTGCAAACCGCAAAGAAAAAGAAGAACTCGAGACCAAGTGAATCCAGAAAAAACCAAAGAAAACAAAAAAGAAAAAGAAAACAAGCAAAGATCTATAATCAATAAAGACCTAGAAACTTGATACGTGTGTATCGAGTCTAGAATTTATACCCGATTCACAACTCACGACAAGGATACGGATCGTCGTAACACAGGGTCGAACGCAAGGACCAGTAGCTAAATCTAAATCCTAATCGAAACCAAATCGAAAGCAAGCAAGTGGAAGTAACGTGATGGAAATATTATGGACTCAAAAGAAAGTAAAATAGCGAAGCAAATAAAACGTGTAACTAGCAAGCAAAGATGACCGTGGGTGTCGGACCGTATTCGCATGTATGGGTATATGCTAAGCATGCGAGAATCACGATATTGAATCTGTATTCGGGAATTGTCAAGCAACAAAGATAGAGAAATCACCTCCCGGCATATAACTCACTATCTAAAGTTCTCTAAATCCATATCCCTATGTGATTTATCAAACTAGATGCATGAAGAACGCTATCATCAACCCTAGATCGATCAAACCATATTCCTATGTGAATAATACGATCTATTCTATCGATTTCGATCCGAAACTAAACCCATGTTCCTATGTAGTTCAGAATCTAAAACAACTGATCAAGGGGTCAGCAAACATCAATTGACATGAAGTGCAAATCGATAAAACCGAAACAAATCCAAATCGCAACCAAGTTAGGGTTCAAACATACCCAAAACACAAACGAATCACTAACCCATAGCCGTGGATCTACTCACGGTTCATGGAAAAACACAGAGCAAAACTGGAAACATAAACAAAAGCGGGAGAAGAAAGACTCATGTCGACAGCAAAGCGATCTTCACGTTCCAACTCTCCTTCTTCTTCCAGATATCCCGTAAACTCTTATTTCTCTCACCCAAGCTCTCCAAAGTCTGTCTAAAGCCTCTCTGCCCTCTTGGACGTATGTAGGCACTTTTTATAAACCATAGGCGGACACTACAAGAAAATCTTCATATAGCGACGGAATTTGCGACGGAATTTTTCCGTCGCAAACAAATTACGACAGAATTCGACGGTTTTGCGACGGAATGCGACAGCAATTTCTGTCGCAAATCGTAATTTCATTTTTTCGTTATTTTCGATGAAAATTTTCAAATTTTCGCGGTTTATTTTTCGTTTTGCGACGGAATACGACGGAAACGTTGTCGTCGCAAAACCAAACATTATTTGCGACAGAAATTTTAATATCTGCGGAATTTGCGACAGATTGCGACAGAAATTTCCGTCGTATATATTAATTTTATTTATTTTTAAATTTATGTTATTTATTTTTGGAATTTGCGACGGATTTGCGACAGCAATTTCTGTCACAAATCGTAATTTCATTTTTTTCGTTATTTTCGATGAAAAATTTCAAATTTTCGCAGTTTATTTTTCGTTTTGTGACAGAAATTTCTGTCGCAAATCCAAATTTTATTTTTTTCGTTATTTTCGATGAAAAAATTTAAATTTTCGCGGTTTATTTTTCGTTATGCGACGGATTGCGACGGAAATGTCCGTCGCAACACTTAATAAAAGGTGCGACTTCGTCTTTCTCCTCCAGACTTCGAAATTTTAAAAAAAATCTCAATCTTCTCCAATCTTCTCCAACAAATTGTTTTTCTCCAAAATTCGTCAAGGTATGTGTATATATATCGTGTCTATGGATATGTATATATGTGTATATATGTGAATGTATGTGTTGTGTATATATGTGAATGTGAATATGTGTATGTGTATGTGTGTATGTATATGTGTATGTGAATGTGTATGTGTTTATGTATGTATATGTGTATGTGTGTGTGTTTATGTATGTGTGTTGTGTATGTATGTGAAAGTGAATATGAATGTGAATGTGAATGTGAATGTGTATGTATATATATAAATGTGTATGTGTGTTTATATGATGTGTATGTGAATATATATGTATGTATGTGTATGTGTATATGTGTGAATATGTATGAATGTGTGTTTATTTATGTGTGTAATGTATATGTATATGTGTATATATATGTATGTGTATGTAAATTTATATGTGTATATATATGTGTATAAATGTGTGTGTATGTGTGTGTTTATGTGTATGTGTATATATATGTATGTGTATGTAGATTTATATGTATATATATATGTATGAATGTGTGTTCATGTATGTGTGTGTATATGTATATATGTGTATGTAAATGTATATGTGTATGAATATATGTGTATGTATATATATGTATATAAATTTATGTGTATATGTATAATGTATGCGTATATGTGTGATATATATGTATGTGAATATATGTATACGTGTGTATATGTATATTATATTTTTTTTTTTAAATTAAAAAAAAATATTTGCGACGGATTTTTTCTGACTCGGGCATGTTGACTCGAGGTGTTCTGACTCGAACATTCTGACTCGGTCTCTTCGTAACAGGCTTGAATTGGGTCATTTTCAGCATGTTGACTCGGCCCATTTTCCATGGTTGATTCTGGCCGAGTCAAGGTGGGAAGTTCTTAACGTATTTCATCCTTTTAGCTCCAGATTACTCCCGTCTTGATCCAAATTGCATCCGAGACCTGTAATCCTATAAAAACACAACCAAACCGAGTTTCTTGGCCTAACACGCCTATAATGCTTACAAATGTATGTGATCCTCGTCTAAATCCTATAAAAACCTCTTGGAAATATAGAGAAAAATAGGAGTTATCAGTATTGTTGATCACTTGCGTGACGAGCTTTAAATTTATACCCGACACACAACTAATCCGCAAGTGTACGGATGTCGTAGTACCGGGGTCGAACACAAGGACTTAAGCGGTTAAGCTAGGAGTCGATTAAAACTAGGAAAATGAAAGAAATAAAATCGGAGAATTGTTTTTGGTGGTTTTGAAAGTTGCAGAAAATTAAACGAGAGAAAATAAAATCAAAGCAAACAATAAATCAAGAGAAGATGATCGATGGGAAAGGTTATGGGAATCGGGTTTCACCGATCATGCAAGGATGCCGTAAGGAAATATTGGACCTAGATCATGCTCGTTCTAAAGTGAGGGATTCGAAGACTAAGGTCGGGTCGGTTCTTTCGACCCGAAAACCCGCTATCCAAGAGGGCACTCTATCCACTTTCGTGGCTTAGAGTGAAATTCCCGAATGCATTAAACGCCCTTGTCACAATCCTAGATTAATACGAATCAAATTTATTCGGATTCAATTTCAACCCAATTGAGTGAATGCATCAAAAGACTAAGAACCCATGTCTCCATGAAATTCCCAATCCTAAAATCTACCCACAAAATTCTCATCCAATGGGTAACGTTAAACACCATTCAATCAACCTCTAGCAATCAAAACCCAAGCAATTGCATCACTCAATTCAACAAATCCTTGGTTTCCCTAAACATTCATTCAAGAGAGATAAACTTGAAGAACACAAATTCTATTCAATGCAAGGATTTGAAAGCATAAACAAAGCATAATCTTGGGTCCAAGGTGAATACAAGCATCCTTACATGAGGGCTAATCCCTCATCCCATAAAAAGAGACTACTCACACATCTTGTTCATAAACACAAAATCAACAAGATGAAGCATAGAGAGAGAAAGGGAAAGATTCAATCTTCAATCCAGGCAAGTCTCCTTGTTCCTCCCTCAAGAATTCGGCCCTAGGTCTTTTGGAGGAGAGACAATCGCCTCCTTTGCTTTCCCAAATCGAGCCCCCCTCAAAAAGTCCGAAAAATCGGACTTAATTCAGCTCCAGGTTACGCGGTCCGTCGGACCAAGGTTTGGTCCGGTGGACCGGGAGTAAATGAAGCACGAGAACGCGGCGCAAAATGGTCCTGGTCTGGCTGACCAAGAATGGTCAGCTCCGGACCAGGTCTTCAGTGGGTTCACTTCGGCGGACCGGGGCAACGCTGGCGGACTGGGCTTTGTGCGGAGAACGTTCGGTCCGCCGGACCTGAGGCAGTCAGCTCCGGACCGCCTTTGCTTTTGGGTTTGGTCAGCTCGTCTTCGGTTCGGCGGACTGGCTGAGCACGGAACATTCCTGGTCCGGCTGACCAGAACTGGTCAGCTCCGGACCAGGCCTTCATTTTCGTTTGGTCCGCAGGCTTGGCTCAGCGCTGGGCGAAGTTGTGGCGATCTCCTGGTCCGCCGGACCAGAGTTGGTCAGGGGCGGACCAGATGAACTGTTTTCTCTGATTCTCACCGAATTTGTGCGTTATGCCCTCGGGGTCTTGCCAAAGTCACGAAATAGTCCCGAAAAACCCTAGAATGACTCTAAAAATACCTAAGAATGCGTGGAAACCGTTTAGAAACCAAAGGCATACTCGTATAAAATCCAGATAAAATCCGAGCCATCAAATCCCTCCAGACTTAAATCTTTGCTCATCCTCGAGCAAATAAAATCAATGAAACACAAAGTCTGAGAAGGACAGTGAGACAGAAATCGGTCTTTGATGAGTTTCAAGATCTAGTTGCGTGTCCACTGCTCAACTTATGGGAGTAGAATCGAATCTAGGCTACTCTAGCTATTCTCTCTTGTCAGCTAAACTTTCTAAGTATGAGATTTCTATGTCATCCTTAATCTACCATAAGAGTAATTCCAACTTCCAAGTACTCTTCTAAACCTATTTACCGTTTTCCTCCTCTAAGATATGTTGTCTCTTCATTTATTTTGTCACCCTTTTTTTTTCAAGAAAGTGCTAAGAGAAGTAATATCCCGAGTTCCTAGGACGTTGAAGTTGACAAGTGTCTCCGCTTTTGCTTTTCTCTAATGATCATGACAACACTTTTCCCACAACTTAGACCCGAACCGTCGAATTTCGACACACTCATGTCATCGAATGATGTTCATTAACGATATAGTGACAGCGGAGTGTTGGGATGTATATACTTTCTTCGCTTATTCCTACAATATTTTTTTTTTCAAGAGACTATCTATCCTATGGGAGAAGCTTCGGGAACGGTTTTAGGGAGATATTTAACCTAGGTTCGGTCGATCCTACTCTTTGGCATACTTAAAGACAACAATATACCCCACAACCTAGAATCGCAAGCATCAAAGAGAGGGTTCGCTATTCACCTATCATCGACAATCTACTCGAACACCTAGATGTCTAAGTCCAAATCGCTAAGCAATCTCTAAGCAGCTATACCATCATCTCATCATCGACCAATCTCAACTCAAAACGGTTTATGCAATGCGTATGCCCCTACATGTTCTAGACCTATATGTAACAAATGCAATGCAAGACTAGGTGGTGTCTATATGTACAAGTGCAAGAGATGCAAGTGTAGAATGCATCTATAGTGAGAAATCATTTTTTTATATGCAAGTGAATGTGTGAATGCACTCTAAAAAAGGGACTTGAAGCGATGTTAGATGCTCAACCCCCCCAGACTTGAATGAGACATCGTCCGCGGTGTCACTCGAATCCGAAGGGGTGGAATATGTGGAATATGAAAGAATTTGATCGAAGTAGAGGAGGGTTAATGTGTAACCTTGATGCCTAAGGTCGAAATGTGCCTCCTTGCATTCCACTTTTGATGTATTCCACATTGTTTGTTGTCTTTTGTTCCGAGTCAGGATTCAACCTTAGATAAGAGCTTAAAACAAACAAAGACCAAGTGAATCCGATAACAGTTAAGCGTACAAGACAACATAGCAAAATAACAACGCACGTCATAGGTCCGAAAATGCAAAAGTGAAAAAGGAAAAGGGAAAGAAAAAGGTCCTGATGCAATCTCTGGCGACTCTACTGTGTTCCAACGTTTTGGGTTTCCTGGGATCTCATGAGCGAATCTAATTCCTAAGAGATCGATTCTAGGGTTTGCGCAGCGGATATAAAACAAAATTTTAATGAAACCCTAGAACCATGCTACTATTGAATCATAGAAACGTTAGAACGCTTACCTCAATCGATCCGGGGCCTGTATCAATTGATCTGTTCGTCCGATCACTCTAGGCAGGAAGAATACCTCACCCTCTACACGTATCCACACGTCGGGATGGATTCCAACACCTTGGAACTTGTCTGCTAGGACTAGAGATCTCGATCTCTCTTGTGTGCAAGGTTTTTGGAGGCTTAGGGTTTTATTTTTCTTCTTTTTTTCTTCTTCTTTTTCCTTCTTTTAAAACCCTAGAAGACATTCTCCTTATATAGACTTTCCAAAATCCTAATTTGACAAGGAATAGATTACTAGGAATCCTAATCTAATTAGGTTTCCTAAACCTATTAGAATTCTAATCTCATTAGGTTTCCTAGATGTAATAGAATTCTAATCTCATTAGGATTCCTATACATAATAGGATTCCTAATCCCATTAGGATTCCTATTCCAATTAGGAATCTCAATCCAATTAGGATTCCTAATCGGGATAATTTAGCACACGTACTTGTCCATCCCTATTGTGTGTGACCCTGTAGGCTCATCCGGAATAGCAGTAAAACACAGAATCTCCATTCCGGGAATACAAGTCATAGGCGGTCTCTAGCAAGACACTATGACTACCTATCTCGAATAGAGTTTGTTTGTGATCATACGAAAGCCAGTGATGATTCCGACTGATGATCCTTTTGTATCGCGATATCATATGTCGAACATAAGGCATGGACAAACCACCTTATCTGATTCGACTGCTTTCTCGTTCACTGAGTTCGACTGTCTGAAATAGACGACGTTCGTCTATAGTGCGGCCACACATTTCTACAGTCTTGCTCACACGAGGGGCCCAGCGATATCTCTCTCTTTTACGAGAGGTACAAATCCCGTATTGACTATCTACAATCCAGTACATGATTCGTTTCGTACCTGATACACGCCTTTATAGTCCTCCTGTTACGCAGGACGTTTGACGTAATCAAAGCACGCAACTCCTCATGTTGGATTCTGTAGATATCTCAGGTCTTAGGATCCAATCATAGAATCGTCGTATGAGATTCAAGTCATGACGCTAGTCCATGTGACAATCTCATGCGGGTCAGTCCAGTATTCCGTTCTGCAACGAATACCTATGATTGTGATCGTATCCAATACCTATGATCATCTATGTGATCATCAATCACACATCATACTAGTCTTATTATGTCGTTATTCCCATAACGACACAAGACTAGGGAGTTTAGTATCATTCATAATGATACATGGATTTCATAACAGATCTAGCATGCAAGAACATGTAATGAATAAAATACTCTCATAAAACACATAGAAAGTATCAATACATCGAATGTATCTGAACAAAGCTCATAAACAGTACATCATAGAGCACTAAACCAACAATCTCCCACTTGCTCTAATCATGAACTGCTAAACATCTAATGCCCATATCCCTAACATGACCCTCATGCTTCGACGAAGGGAGAGGCTTCGTCAACGGATCGACAATGTTATCATCTGTCGACACTCTGCAAATGTGCACGTCTCCTCTGTCTATAATCTCCCTGATAAGGTGAAATCGTCTGAGTATGTGTTTGGATCGTTGATGGGATCTGGGTTCTTTCGCTTGTGCGATCGCTCCATTGTTGTCACAATACAGAGCAATGGGGCTATCAGCACTCGGAATGACACCCAAGTCACCAACAAACTTTCTGATCCAAACAGCTTCCTTTGCTGCGTCCGACGCTGCAATATACTCAGCTTCTGTAGTAGAATCTGCAACGGTCGCCTGCTTGGAACTCTTCCAGCTAACAGCGCCTCCGTTCAAACAGAAAACATAGCCAGACTGCGATCTGTAGTCATCCGGGTCTGACTGAAAACTAGCATCGGTGTAACCTCTTACAGCGAGCTCGTCTTCCGACCCACCGTATACCAAGAACACATCCTTAGTCCTTCTCAAGTACTTCAGGACGTTCTTGACGGCGATCCAGTGCGACTCACCTGGATCTGACTGATATCTACTCGTAATGCTCAACGCGTAGGATACATCCGGTCGAGTACAAAGCATGACATACATGATGGATCCAATTGCCGAAGCATATGGAATCCGATCCATGCGTTCTCGCTCATCAGGTGTCGTAGGACACTGACTCTTGCAGAGAACTGTGCCACTGCTCATCGGTAAGGTTCCTTTCTTGGAATCTTGCATCTTGAACCGTTTCAAGACCTTATCGATGTAAGTACTCTGACACAATCCTAGAAGACGCCTCGATCTATCTCTATAGATCTTTATTCCTAGAATATAGGCCGCTTCTCCTAGGTCCTTCATAGAAAACTGCGTTCCTAGCCAAGACTTAACATCTTGCAAGGTAGGAACGTCATTCCCTATAAGGAGAATGTCATCCACATACAGCACCAGAAAAACTACTGTGCTCCCACTAACCTTCTTGTAAACACATGGCTCGTCTTCGTTCTGTGAGAAACCAAACTTTTTGATTGTCTCATCAAAGCGAAGGTTCCAGCTCCTCGAAGCCTGCTTCAGTCCATAAATGGACCTCTGAAGCTTGCACACCATCCTCGGGTTCCTCGGATCGACAAAACCTTCGGGTTGTGTCATGTACACATCCTCGGTCAAATTCCCGTTAAGGAACGCGGTCTTGACATCCATTTGCCATATCTCATAGTCATAATATGCGGCTATGGCAAGTAGGATCCTGATGGACTTCAGCATAACTACGGGCGAAAAAGTCTCATCATAGTCAATACCATGAATCTGACGGAATCCTTTCGCCACAAGTCGTGCCTTATACGTGTGCACGTTGCCATCCATGTCGGTCTTCTTCTTGAAGATCCACTTGCATCCGATGGGTTTTATCCCTTCAGACGCATCAACCAGAGTCCATACTTGGTTGTCTGACATGGATTGCATCTCAGACTTCATAGCCTCGCGCCATTTCTCGGAATCCGGACTCGCCATAGCCTCCGGGTATGTGGTAGGCTCGTCATGTTCTAATAACATGAGTTCCTCATTCCCAGTCACGAGAAATCCATATCTCATTGGCTCTTGGCGAATCAAAATGAAATCGTCTGAGTATGTGTTTGGATCGTTGATGGGATCTGGGTTCTTTCGCTTGTGCGATTGCTCCATTGTTGTCACAATACAGAGCAATGGGGCTATCAGCACTCGGAATGACACCCAAGTCACCAACAAACTTTCTGATCCAAACTGTCACGCGAGTGACGGGTGTGTGTGAGACGCTTCTAGTCATGTCGATATGACTAGGATCTCTGGCTAACCCTATGATGCGATGTCATATGGGTATGATTGTGTTTGACATATTTGTGACTGATGTGATGTAGTTATGCATGGATATCATTGTTGTTTGTTGGTTGTGAATCATCGAATTAACACCGTTCTCGCTGAGAACGGGTCTACCGGGTTCAACCCGGGCTACTCACTAAGCAGTTGTGCTTAGCCCTCGTAGTTTATATTTCTCAGATCACGAGGATTACGCCTAGCGCATCCGGCAGACGACGACCTGAGAGAGGCAGCATCATGTACGGGATTTACATTTTGGGTTACGGAACTTGTATTTCCCACATTTTGTACGGTTAAATTATAACTATTCGGACATGTGTTATTTTGCGATATTGATCGCCCGTGATATTTTCCGCTGCTTACTCTGGTTTGATTAAAAATGTTTTTGTATTTCGTGATTTTGCTTCCGCGACTTATTATTTTATTTTATATCGTCCATGTGACACAGCCCGTATACTGTACACGGGTTACGGGTGTCACAACCAAGGCTCTAGGAAGTGTCTAGGACGTGTTAGATTGATTACCTAGGGTTTTTGGCGGCTCCCATGATTAATAGGATTACCTAAACCCTAAAAACCGCGAAAAGGAAATTTTCTTGAAAGTCAGACTGTTCGGTCTAGGTCTGGACCAGACGGTCTGACCCCTACGCAGAACGGACAGTCCGTTTCTTCGCAGAACGGACGTTCTGGAATGGCTGGACCTCTGTCCAGGTCTGGATCGGACGGTCTGGTCCCTGTGCGGAAGGGAAATCCATCTTCAACTACAACGGACGGTCCAGAATGGCTGGACCGTCTGGTCTAGGTCTGGACTAGACGGTCTGGCATCTGGAACTCTTCCAGCTCGTTCCGTCGTTCCTTCTCGCTTCGTTCTCTACCCTGTAGGCTCATTCGAAGTGGTAATGGCTTCGGAAACCCTTTCCCGAACCACAAGTCATGGTTAGCCTCTAGCAAGATGTCATGACGACCCACCTAGAATAGAGTTAGAGGTGATCTAACATAGCCAGCAATAGTTCGAGTTCTGATCCTCTGTCTCACGATGTCATATGTTAAATAAAGGTATGGTTTGAGCCACCCTTCAAGTTCAACCGCTTACTCATCTTGGCAAATCGACTGACAAAATAGATGTAACTTCATCTATAGCGTGGCCACGCATTTTCACAGTCCGATTTCTACGAGGGGCCCAATGACATCTCTCCTGCTTAGGAGTGACAAGTCCCGTATTGTCTACTATCTACATATGATTCGTGAATGTATCTGAGCAACGCCGTTATGATCATCCGGTTAAAGACGACGTTTGACGAAGTCAAGACACGCCACTCCTCATATCAACCACCCACTCAGAATTGAGTTAGAGGTGATCTAACCAAGGCATTAACAGCTCGAATTCTGATCCTTTGTCTCATGATATCATAAGTTGAACAAGGGCATGGTTTGAGCCACCCTTCAAGTTCAACCGCTTTCTCGTCTTGGCAAATCGACTAATAAAATAGATGACACTTCATATATAGCGTGGCCACACATTTTCATAGTCCGACTTCCCACGAGAGGGCCCAGCGATATCTCTCCTGTTAAGGAGGTGACAAGTCCCATTTTGCATGTCTACTATCTCCATATGATTCGTGAACGTATATGATCAACGTCGTTATAATCATCTGGTTAAAGACGACGTTTGACGCAGTCAAGACACGCCATTCCTCATATCAGATACTCTAGACATCTCAGGTATGAGGATCGAAGAACGAAATGCTGTATGAGATGTTGGTTTAGTGCTCTATGATGTACTGTTTATGAGCTTTGTTCAGATACATTTGATGTATTGATATTTTCTATGGTTTATATGAGAGTATTTGATTCATTACATGTTCTTGCATACTAGATCTGTTATGAAATCCGTGTATCATTATGAATGATACTAAACTCCCTAGTCTTGTGTCGTTATGGGAATAACGACACAATAAGACTAGTATGATGTGTGATTGATGATCATAGCGTTGATCATAGGTATTGGATACAATCACAGTCATAGGTATTCGTTGGAGAACGGAATATTGGATTGACCCGAATGAGATTGTCACATGGACTAGCGTCATGACTTGAATCTCATATGGCGGTTCCATGATTGGATCCTAAGACCTGAGATATCTACGGAATCCAACATGAGGAGTTGCGTGCTTTGAATACGTCAAACGTTCTGCGTAACAGGAGAACTATAAAGGC
>NW_010965206.1:208379-211002 GCF_000463585.1 Tarenaya hassleriana
TCACACACGCAGGGAAGGACAAAACGCACGAGAAAACGACGGGAAAACCAAGACGGAAGGGTCTGGAACGGACGGACCAGAAGTCCGGAACGGACGGTCCTCCGTGCCAGACCCGACGGTCCACAACTACTCATAGACCGTCCATTCTAAGGGTGGGAACGGACGGTCCGTGTTGAAAGCAAACCGTCCGTTCTGGCTTGCTGGAACGGACGGTCCACGTGTATTTCTGGACCGTCCGTTCCGGGCTTCAGTTTTTCCGAAATTAAACCGAATTACGGTTAAATCACCTTATAAGAAGGAGATTAAAACCCTAATAATCCAACAGACTTGAGGGCTGACTTTTGGCAGAATTCTAAGAGAGTTTTTGGAGATCCAAAGAGTTCAAGGAATTCTAAGTCTCGTTTTCTCGAAGCACAAAACCGAAAAGCTGATTCGGGTCCTAGCAGACAAGTTCCAATCGTTGGAATCCATCCTGTGGTGTGGATACGTGTAGAGGGCGAGGTATTCTTCCTGCCTTTCGTGATCAGACGTGTTCTTTGATTGATACAGGCCCCTGATCGATTGAGGTAAGCGTTCTAACGTTTCTACGATTCAATAGCAGCATGGTTCTAGGGTTCTATAAATTTTTGTTTTACTTCCGCTGCGCAAACCCTAGAATCGATCTCTTAGGAATTAGATTCGCTCATGAGATCCCAGAAAATCCAACAGTGGTATCAGAGCCTGGTTGCTCTGTTTTGATTTCGTAGAACCCGATCACGCACGTTTTAGGATTTGAATTGTTTGAATCCATGTTTGCTTTGATGTCTATGCATGTTTGATGATTGAATCTAGTGTAGATTGCATGTTTCATGTTGCATAGAGTGCAGGAGTTCGAATTTTGGGTGTGCAGGAGAATTCGAATCAATATCGGATCTGATCGGGGCCGAGAACACGGTAGAACGTGATCTGATCACGTTCATGAACCCTAGACCGTCCGTTCTGGGTAAGCCAGACCGGACGGTCCGGGGTGGCGGACTGAAGCTACGGAACGGAAGGTTGAACCTCGAACTTCAGGTCTGGACCGGACGGTCTGAATGTCAAAACGTCCGTTCCAGCTGCTGAGGCAAGACCGTCCCGTTCTGTGACTGGACCGGTCATTCTGCGAAGTACGGACCGTCCGGTCTGTCGCACAGACCGTCCGTTCCATGGCTAATAGCGGACCGTCCGTTCTGATGTCGTAGACCATCCGTTCCGTCTGTTCTCCAAGGCTGGTCCGTCCGTTCAACACCTGGAACGGACGGTCCAAAGACCAGATTCCGAAAAATTTTCGTTTTCGAGGTCCGATTACGCAATCGTTGCTTATTCTGATCAACTGTAACTCAAATAGACATGATTCATTCTTATGGATGGTCCATAGTGAATGAATACATGTAACTTAATCAAGATATAGTATATGCTTGATTGAGTGGGAGCTCCGGGATTGGGATTACATAATCGAATGGATGGTCTATTCGGATTATGAACAATCGTTGCACAGAAACCGGTTAGATCTAGAAGCTCTATAAGTAAAGCACTTGTCAAGGCCTCGATCGTATGTATCATGGGCCATGCCAAAGCTGGGTGTGCTGTATTATCTTGGTGAGGCAAGATGGAGAAATGGTGGTTCTCATAGCTTGAAAGTAGATGCTTGATCTAGGTGCGGTTTCGAAAATCCCTTATTTATGTAAAGCTAAGTGTGTACCTCCCATTACTAGAGCGCCTGTCAAGGCATCGATCATCCGTAATACGGGTCATGCCAAAGCTGAGCATGCCGGATTATCTTTGTGAGGCAGGGTAGCAAATCGTGGTTCCTACAGCTTGAATATGGTTTATCTTGGGTAAAGTTGTCAAGTTTTGACTTGAAACTTAATGGTACAGATGAGACAAGTATGCAATGATATTCGATATCATAGTCTCATAAAAGATCTAAAGTCATATTGGATGTGATTGACATTAGATGTCTACCTAAATAGCGTAAGGCTGAGTGTAAAAAACTTGTTCTTATGTGAAATACGGATCTTAATCCCATATAGAAATTTATTGTAGGGTTATTTTTCTTTATGGGAATATAGCTCATCTCTGCATCTGTGTTGTCATTGTTTGATGATGGACTAGCTGGTAGTGGAACATAGATAGTTTGACACTGATTGATGATGGACTAGCTGGTAGTAGATCATTGATAGAATCTGCAATTTTGTTTTGTTCGTTCTATTTTGTCTTTTTCTGTAGGACATAGCATCGATCGGTAGTGTACCGAAGTCGACAATGCGATCTATCCTTATGAAGGATAAGCCTCTGATCACAGATTCTAGATCGATCATTGATGCTTATTGGAAGCATATGGATGATGATCTGGACAAGTCTAGCTTGATGTTTGGAAACATGACTTCGGAATTGCGTAAGCAATTAGAGGACATGGACGATTCTTTGATAGTTGATCAGTTGAATTCGTCATTCCAAAAGAAAGCTGAGAGCCATGGCAAGAGTGATATGGTAGTTGTTGGAAAGAGTTCCAGCAAAAGGAAGCGTTCCAAGAGCAAGGGCAAAAGGAAAGTGACAAGCGTTGTCATTGAACCTAAGCCTAAGTCCAAAAAGGAAGAGTGTT
>NW_010965206.1:211315-212431 GCF_000463585.1 Tarenaya hassleriana
TGCTATCAGTAAGAACATTATATCGATTTCATACTTAGACTCGGATGGTTTTAGATTTGTTATTGAGAACAAATGTCTGTCCATTTATAGAGGTGATTTATTTTATGGTAAAGGTTACCATATTAATGGCCTTTACGTTTTGGATGACGAAGCGTCTAGATGCAAGTCAATCTATAACGTGAGTACTAAACGTTTTAAGCCGAACAACTTAAACCCAACCTTCCTCTGGCATTGTCGTCTAGGCCATATAAACGAGAAGCGCATAAATAAACTTCATTCTGAAGGTCTTCTGGATTCATTTGACTTTGAGTCTCTTGAATCTTGCGAGTCTTGTTTAATGGGCAAGATGACAAAGCATCCTTTTAAAGGGAAAGGACAGAGAGCGACAGAGTTATTGGACCTGATACATAGTGATGTATGCGGACCAATGAGCTGTCCAGCTAGAGGAGGTTATCTGTATTTCGTTACGTTCACTGATAATTTCAGTCGATACGGTTATGTCTATTTGATGAGACATAAGTCTGAAACACTTGAAATGTTCAAGGCTTTCAGAAACGAGATACAGAACCAGCTTGGCAAGATGATCAAGACACTTCGATCCGATCATGGTGGCGAGTATATGAGCCAAGAGTTCACTGACTATCTGGTTGATTGTGGTACTATATCACAATTAACTTCTCCTGAAACGCCACAGTGGAACGGCGTGTCTGAACGGAGGAACCGAACACTGTTAGACATGGTTCGGTCAATGATGAGTCTGACAGATCTTCCAAAGTCCTTTTGGGGCACTCGAGGATGGTGTGCAAGCTTCAGATGTCCATTTATGGACTGAAGCAGGCTTCAAGGAGCTGGAACCTTCGTTTTGATGAGACAATCAAAAAGTTTGGTTTCTCACAGAACGAGGACGAGCCATGTGTTTACAAGAAGGTCAGTGGGAGCACAGTAGTATTTCTAGTGTTGTACGTGGATGACATTCTCCTTATAGGGAATGATGTTCCTACCTTGCAAGACGTTAAGTCTTGGCTAGGAACGCAGTTTTCTATGAAAGACCTAGGAGAAGCGGCCTATATTCTAGGCATAAAGATCTATAGAGATAGATCGAGGCGTCTTCTAGGA
>NW_010965206.1:213979-214310 GCF_000463585.1 Tarenaya hassleriana
ACTATAAAGGCGTGTATCAGGTACGAAATGAATCATGTACTGGATTGTAGATAGTTAAGACGGGATTTGTACCTCTCGTAAAAGAGAGAGATATCGCTGGGCCCCTCGTGTGAGCGAGACTGTAGAAATGTGTGGCCGCACTATAGACGAACGTCGTCTATTTCAGACAGTCGAACTCAGTGAACGAGAAAGCAGTCGAATCAGATAAGGTGGCTTGTCCATGCCTTATGTTCGACATATGATATCGCGATACAAAAGGATCATCAGCCGGAATCATCACTGGAGTTCGTATGATCACGAACAAACTCTATTCGAAATAGGTAGTCATAGT
>NW_010965206.1:214570-215841 GCF_000463585.1 Tarenaya hassleriana
GCTTGCTGGAACGGACGGTCCGCGTGTATTTCTGGACCGTCCGTTCTGGGCTTCAGTTTTTCCGAAATTAAACCGAATTAGGGTTAAATCACCTTATAAGAAGGAGATTAAAAACCCTAATAATCCAAGAGACTTGAGGGCCGACTTTTGGCAGAATTCTAAGAGAGTTTTTGGAGATCCAAAGAGTTCAAGGAATTCTAAGTCTCGTTTTCTCGAAGCACAAAACCGAAAAGCTGATTCGGGTCCTAGCAGACAAGTTCCAATCGTTGGAATCCATCCCGAGGTGTGGATACGTGTAGAGGGCGAGGTATTCTTCCTGCCTTTCGTGATCAGACGGGTTCTTCGATTAATACAGGCCCCAGATCGATTGAGGTAAGCGTTCTAACGTTTCTACGATTCAATAGCAGCATGGTTCTAGGGTTCTATAAATTTTTGTTTTACTTCCGCTGCGCAAACCCTAGAATTGATCTCTTAGGAATTAGATTCGCTCATGAGATCCCAGGAAACCCAACATGAGATTCAAGTCATGACTCCGTCCATGTGACAATCTCATCTGGGTCATCCAGTCACTCGTTCACAACGAGTACCCATGATTATGATCTGCATCCAATGCATTGATCACACCTCATGCTAGTCTTAATTCATCATTGTTCCCACAACGACGACTGACTAGGGAATTTAGAATCATTCTCTGATGATTCAAGGATGCCGAAATACAACAAACATGCTAATCGTATAACGGAAAAAGTAATGCATTCATAAATCAATGAATCAATACAAAGTCAAATGTCATATCACGGATCATCCTAGAGCATTACAACCAACAATCTCCCACTATGCTCTATGATCTATCCTACAAGCATCTAATCCCCATACCCTTAACATGACCATCATGCTTTGACGAAGAGAGACGCTTCGTCAATGGGTCGGCAATATTATCATCCGTCGACACTCTGCTTATCTTCACGTCTCCTCTGTCGATGATTTCTCTGATCAAGTGAAATCGCCTGAGTATGTGTTTGGATCTCTAGTGTGACCGGGGTTCCTTAGCTTGCACAATCGCGCCATTGTTGTCACAATACAACTCACTGGGATCTGCAATGTTAGTACAACTCAGGTCTCCCACGAATTTCCTGATCCAAACAGTTTCCTTAGCTGCATCCGATGCTGCTATGTACTCGGCTTCTGTAGTCGAATCTGTTGGGTTTCCTGGGATCTCATGAGCGAATCCTATTCCTAAGAGATCGATTCTAGGGTTTGCGCAGCGGATA
>NW_010965206.1:216001-216883 GCF_000463585.1 Tarenaya hassleriana
GTTTCATCATAGTCTATACCATGAATCTGCCGAAACCCTTTCGCGACGAGTCGTGCCTTATAGGTATGCACGATGCCATCCATGTCGGTTTTCTTCTTGAAAACCCACTTCATCCAATGGTCTTAATACCATTGAACGAATCGACCAAAGTCCACACTTTGTTGTCATACATGGATTGCATCTCAGACTCCATGGCCTGGTGCCATTTCTCGGAATCGTAACTCGCCACAGCCTCTGAATACGACGTAGGCTTGTCATGTTCTAACAACATGAGTTCGTCGTTTATAGTCACAAAAAACCGTATCTTGTAGGCTCTTGGCGAATTCTACCAGATCTCTGAGGTCCACAAGGAGGTGCTGTCTCAACAACTTGTGATACAGGTTGAACTGTTTCGACCTGTTCACTCGGTTCTTCGACTATTTGTGGTTTTCGAACTTCTTCGAGATCTATTCTACTCCCACTGACTCTCTTGGAGACGAACTCTCTCTCCAAGAAAGATCCATTCCGAGCAACAAACACTTTGTTCTCGGATGCGTTGTAGAACCAGTACCCTTTAGTTTCCTTAGGGTTGTTGGTTTTAATGGTTAGAATTGCATGATAGGCCTGATCTATGCATGTTTATGATATTATGAATATTATTTGATGCATGGATGAGTTTCAGGAAGTAGACGGCTTGATGGCGCATCGAATTAGGGTGAAACCCTAGATTTCGTGGCCTGAAAGTGTCTCCCTTTTCGCTTCCGCAAATCTGTTAACTATTATTTTATTATATATTGTCCATGTGGCACAGCCCGTATACTGTACACGGGTTACGGGTGTCACAAGTGTTGACTCGACCGAGTCAGAACGAACCAGAATGAACAGAGGCCTTACAGACTTCTG
>NW_010965207.1:0-577 GCF_000463585.1 Tarenaya hassleriana
TTTATCAAATTTTGTTTTACATCCGCTGCGCAAACCCTAGAACCGATCTCTTAGGAATAGGATTCGCTCATGAGATCCCAGGAAAACCCAACACGAAACTCGTCTTTTCGACGACTTGTCATCCGCAAACGGATGGACAGACCGAGGTGGTCAATCGAACGTTGTCCACTCTTTTGCGAGCCACCATCGGGAAAACATTAGGGAATTGGGTTGAGTGCATACCTCATATTGAGTTCGCTTATAACCGAGCGATACATTCGGCATCTAAGCACTCCCCGTTTGAGATCGTGACAGATTTAATCCGATTACACCACTTGATCTTATTGCCCTACCCGATCACGAGATTCTTAATCTCGATGGAGAAAAAAAGGCCGAGTTTGTTAAACAGCTGCATCAACGCGTCCGCGATAATATTGCTAAGCGAACCGAGTCTTACGCAAAGCATGCCAACAAGGGCCGTAAGACGATGACATTCAAGGAGGGTGATTGGGTTTGGCTGCACTTTCGACCTGAGCATTTCCCGGATAAACGCAAATCCAAACTATCACCAAGAGGCGATGGGCCATTTCGAGTCATA
>NW_010965208.1:0-774 GCF_000463585.1 Tarenaya hassleriana
TCCGTTCGGTCCGACGGTTCAGTCCGTTCGGTCCAACACTTGGTCCGTTCGGACTGAACTCTCTAGTCCGTTCGGTCCAACAATTGGTCCGTTCGGACTGGATCGTTTGGTCTGTTCGGTCTACTCCTAGACCGGACGGTCCAGACCTCTTGTCCAGTTTTCTCGACGTTTTCTCGTGCATTTGTCCTTCCCTGCGTGTGTGACCCTGTAGGCTCATTCGATATTTTCGGCTCCTTTGTGTTAGGGTTATTTATCTCCTCTTATTCAAGTGATTAACCCTAGATTCGGACTTTAAAATTAAATCCGAAACCCAGACCGAACGAACTGCTTAGTAGTCCGTTCGGTCTGGACACTTGGTCCGTTCGAACCAGTCTTACAACTTGATCCGTTCGGTCCGACGGTTCAGTCCGTTCGGTCCAACACTTGGTCCGTTCGGACTGAACACTCTAGTCCGTTCGGTCCAAAAATTTGGTCCATTCGGACTAGATGCTCTGGTCCGTTCGGTCCACTCCTAGACCGGACGGTCCAGACCTCTTGTCCAGATTTCTCGACGTTTTCTCGTGCATTTGTCCTTCCCTGCGTGTGTGACCCTGTAGGCTCATTCGATATAGCAGTATAACCCGAAATCTCTATTCCGGATATACAAGTCATAGGCGGTCTCTATCAAGACACTATGACTACCTATCTCGAATAGAGTTTGTTCGTGATCTTATGAACGCAAGTGATGATTCCGGTTGATGATCCTTTTGTATCACGATATCATATGTCGAATAT
>NW_010965209.1:0-1637 GCF_000463585.1 Tarenaya hassleriana
TCGGCTCTCGGGGACCTCTCTCCTAAAGGATGTGGGTTTGGACGGAGTACTAGAGGTTCCGACAGCGTATGCTCGGGGTTTACCCAGCTTAGAAGACTTACGTCTCTCGTGTTGCTCGATTTGCACGGCTAGGTGCACGAGATCCTGGAGGTCTTGGTACGGATGGCGGTCGACCTTGCAGCCAATCTTATCCTGCAGTCCGTCTAAGAACTGGGCCATAACCGTTTCCTCGTCCTCGTCTAGCTCTAGTCGGCTTCTAATGCTCTCAAATTCCTCAAAGTATTCTTCTACCGACCTAGACCCTTGCGCTAGACGCCTATACCTCCGTTGTAAATCTCGATGGAAATGAGGAGGTACGAAACGTTTTTCGCATGAGATTCTTCATCTCACGCCAAGTCTCGACCTGAGCGTAATGGCCTCGCCGTCGCTCAGTAACCTCACGATCCCACCAAGTGAGGGCATTCTCGGCTAATTGGGCGGCCGCATATTGGACCTTCTTACGCTCCGAATAGGAATAACAACCAAAGATGTTATCCATCCGTCGCTCCCAGTCGAGATACGCCTCGGGATCTACCTTACCTAGGAAGAGAGGGGGCTTGAGCTTAAGCTCGGTTGATCCGCGATAAGCACGGGGCTGATCTATGTAGGGATCGTCTAAGTCATCGGGTGCCTCTCGTCTACGATCGGCCCGAACTCTCGGTCTTGGTTGGGCTCGTCTCCTAGGTGGTTCATCGTATTCGGATCCCTCGTCATCTATCCTATCTCGAGGTCTATAAGCTCTACGGGGTTCGTCGTAATCCGACCCTTCATCGGGTTGGCGCTCGCAGTGCCTAGGGGCTCGGTTCCTATGGTTGCGGTCTCGGTCTACCACAGGTTCTACTATTCTCTCGCGCACCCTCCTAAGGGGTCCTATGTCACTCTCGTCACCGCTAAGGGTCCTGGGACTGTGGTCTCGACGTGGTCTAGGACGGGCAGCTAGTTCCCTAGGTTCAGGTGGGGGATTAGGACGAGTATCCTCTAGCCTAGCTAATCGGTCCATGATTTGTTGTAGGGACCGAAAGATTGCTCCTTCGCTAGATTCGATATTCTCACCCTCACGTGACTGTTCGTGGTTACTCATATCACTCAACCTCGCAACAAACAATCACGCAGCAACCAACGTGCAAAACAAACACTTAGGCACTCAACCTAACGCCTAACGAACACAGATACGTGCGACCGAAGCAAATAGATCGTACCAGGTGTGTGGTGCAATGCAAGTGTCCTATAACGTGCGAATGACTAAGGTGAGTATGGTATGATGCAGGATAAGTCACGTGCTCACAGAGACGTGTCAAACAGTAAGCAAAATCGGTTGAGTCACTCAAACTATCACAGAGAACAATGTCAACGCAACAACACAAAACAGTCCTAGATGTCGTGCGACACGAGTGATTCAAATTCGTGCTTCGAACTAAGATGTTAACGTGCAAGATTTAAGCACCCAAACAGGGGATAATGAGGCAGTGATCAAGAAATTTTAAACGTGCTCAAGGTAGGTTATACACAGATCATACACGAGTGACAACGAGAAGTGATTGTTGGGTTTTAGGCTACGGATTCCTAGCATGCGATCATATCGATCTAGGGTTTGGTTT
>NW_010965210.1:0-640 GCF_000463585.1 Tarenaya hassleriana
CAGACGATCGAAGCCTTGACAAGTGTTCGAAACATGGGTGGTATAAGCTTGAAATTATTAACAAGGGTTTTTATCGTTACCAAGAAATAGCATATTACTTTCGAGAAATGAGAACCAGATTTCTCAATTCTTGACTCACTTAAATAATCCGGTATGCACAGCTTTGGCATGTCCCATACTCGAATTTCCAAGGTCTTGGCAAGAACTCTACTCATAATAGCCCTTCTTGATTGATCAGGATATAACAATTATATTCTGACCCGACTCTGTTACTTTAGCCCGAATAGACCGTCTATTCAGCTTAGTAAACTTAGTCCCGAAACTCCCACTCAATCAAGTTACTCTTATACTTGATTAAGTCTTATGCACTTAATTCATGTAGACCCTCTACATAATTAAGTCATAAACCATATACAATCATGATTAACTCAGTCAAGTAACCATTACTTAACCGAATCTAATTCAGAAAACGCGAAAGTCCGAAAACAGGTGGTTGGTCCGGGGCTGACCAACTTTTGGTCCGTCGGACCAAACCAACACAGTAGACGGACTCAGCTCGGACCGGAAGAAGAGGCGCGGAGTGGTCAGTTGAGTTGGTCCGGGGCTGACCAAGCTTGGTCAGCTCCGGACCAGGACCACT
>NW_010965211.1:0-203 GCF_000463585.1 Tarenaya hassleriana
TCGAAACATTTTTAGAATGTGTCCAAACATGTTTAGAGTGCATACAAACGTGTTTAGAGTGTTTCGAAACATCTTTAGAACGCGTCGAAACATATTTATAGTGCGTCGAAACATTTTTAGAGTGCATCCAAACATGTTTAGAGTGCTTCGAAACATCTTTAGAACTCGTCGAAACATATTTAGAGTGCGTCGAAACATGTTTA
>NW_010965212.1:0-1635 GCF_000463585.1 Tarenaya hassleriana
AATATGAGCAAATGTATACTTAGATATAGTTATCTGGAATTCTATCTTTAAAATAAATTATTTATTTAAATTTAACTGTTTAAATAACCTAGAAAATACTATAATATTAAATTTAACCTCCCCTCCAATCCATCGGATCCTGTGTATTAAATTCTAAATATTCTTTAGTACATACCTTCGGAACCGGAGGTATCCGGAGGTATGGTAATATATGGGGCGGTAGGGATATTGGGACACTTTACCATTAAAATTTTAAGTGTTAAAAATTAAATTATTAAATAAAATAAAGGCTAGATTTTTTACATTGCTACTAACTTAATATTCCTTTCCTTATAAAATTAAAAACAACAAATCATTACTGTAAAAAACAAAAACAACAAATAAAGAGTTACAGATGAATAAAGGTTCGGATTAGTAAGATTTGAAGTAGTAACTAGTCGAAGTAAATAAAAATTAAAAAAAAAATGAGAATATTAAAAAGTCACGTCTTACTTAGAATACTAAATTCTTATGCAGTAGATTCTCCTCAACCTGCTAATATTACATATTTATGGAATTTTGGTTCTTTATTAGCAGTATGTTTAGGGATACAAATATTAACAGGAGCCTTTTTAGCAATGCATTACACACCTAATATAGATTTTGCTTTTAATAGTGTAGAACATATAATGAGAGATGTGAATAATGGTTGGATAATTAGATATACACATGCTAATGTAGCTTCATTCTTTTTTATTTTTGTATATATGCATATTGGTAGAGGATTATATTATAGTTCATATAAAACACCAAGAGTATTAGTTTGGTCAATTGGAGTAATAATTTTTATACTTATGATTGCAATAGCTTTCTTAGGTTATGTATTACCTTACGGTCAAATGTCATTATGGGGAGCTACAGTAATTACTAATCTATTGTCAGCTATTCCAGTGTTTGGACAAGATATAGTAGAATTAATTTGGGGTGGTTTTTCAGTTTCAAATGCTACACTAAATAGATTTTTCTCTTTACATTACTTATTACCATTTTTATTAGCTGCTTTAGCTATTGCTCATTTAATAGCATTACACGTTCACGGTTCAAATAATCCAAATGGAGTAACTTCAAGTGGTGATAGATATGCTATGCATCCTTATTTTGTGTTTAAAGATCTTGTAACTATCTTTGCATTCTTTTTAGTGTTATCTGTAATAGTATTCTTCTATCCTAATTTATTAGGACATTCAGATAATTATATCCCTGCTGATCCTATGGTAACTCCAGCTTCTATTGTTCCAGAATGGTACTTATTACCATTTTATGCAATATTAAGATCTATACCTAATAAATTATTAGGAGTAGTTGCAATGTTTGGATCATTATTAATATTATTAATATTACCTATTACAGATTTATCTAGAATTAGAGGAAATCAATTTAGACCAGCTATGAAATTAGCTTTCTGGTTCTTTGTTGTTAACTTTTTTATTTTATTATGGATCGGATCTCAACACCCTGAAACACCTTATTTAGAAATTGGTCAATTTTCAACTGCCTTTTACTTTGCTTGGTTCTTAATAATCGTGCCAGTAATAGGAATAAGTGAAAATACTTTAATTGATGTAGCAACTTCTCAAAAAATTTAATAAATTAATA
>NW_010965213.1:0-1630 GCF_000463585.1 Tarenaya hassleriana
AGGTTTTGTGTAGAAACGTGTGTTTAATTGTGTGTTTGGACAAGTGTGGTTTTCAAGAAACCTGTGATGATTTTATTTCGCTGCGTGTTTTATTTTAAAATGATTTTAAATTCCCGTACTTTTGGTTCTATTATGTTTTATCGGTATTCGTCCATGTGGCATATCCTGTTCACGGGATGCGGGATTCGGGTGTCACATTATCCTTGCAAAAAGTACAATTTTCCAGGTTAGCAAATAACTTCTCGTGTCTCAAGACTTCCAAAACGAGTTTCAAATGATCAACATGCTCATCCAAACTTTGGCTATAGATAAGAATATCATCAAAGTACACAACCACAAACTTGCCAATGTAAGATCTCAAAACATGATTCATCAATCGCATGAACGTGCTGGGTGCATTAGTCAAATCAAAAGGCATTACTAACCATTCATACAAACCATGCTGTCTTAAAGACAGTTTTCCATTCATCCCCCTCACGCATTCTGATTTGGTGGTATTCACTACTGAGATCAATCTTAGAGAATACGCAAGAACCATGCAATTCATCAAGCATATCATCTAAACGCGGAATAGGGTGATGATACTTTACTGTGATGTTATTGATTGCTCGACAATCAACGCACATCCTCTAAGTACCATCTTTCTTCGGCACAAGTAGAACTGGAACAGCACATGGACTTATACTTTCCCTCACATATCCTTTGTCTAGCAGGTCATTGACTTGCCTTTGAAGTTCCTTCGTTTCCTCAGGGTTACTTCTATAGGCTGGTTTGTTTGAAATGCTTGCACCCAGAACAAAGTCAATCTGATGCTCAATGCCACGAACCGGCGGCAATCCTCGGGGAATGTCTTTGGAGAAAACGTCCTTGTACTCCTGCAAAACAACTTTAAAAACACTTGGCAAAGATGAAGTAAGATCATTAAGGTTAGAAAAAAGCCTCCTTGTACAGAAGTACAACGATTGGCTATTTTGAAAACAAAGCTTTTTTAACCTCACAAGCTCTCATGAAGAAATTCTTTTGTTTCCTCTCGGGTTTGCTGTCAAAGGTCTGTTTCTGGGTTTTTCTCAAGAACTCTCCATTTTTGTGATCTACCTCATGGTCACTCAAGACGTTGCTGCCATGTTCATGTGCTTTCTCCTGCTTGACATGATCTTCATAAATTTCCTTCGGAGTTAAAGGAACAAGTCTGATTTTGCTTCCTTTAAATTCGAACGAGTATTTGTTACTGTAGCCATCATGTTGCACACGTCTATCAAAATTCCATGGCCTGCCCAACAACAAATGGCTAGCCTGCATCGGAACTACATCACAAAGGATTTCATCATCATACTTTCCAATGCTAAACGGAACTCTCACTTGCTTGGAGGCGTTCACCTCTCCACTATCATTCAACCATTGCAACCTATAGGGTTTAGGATGCTTGGTTGGTTGCAGGTTCAACTTCTCCACCATTGTAGCACTAGCAACATTCGTACAACTTCCCCCATCAATAATCACACTACATACCTTGTTTTGAATAAGGCATCTAGTATAGAAAATGTTCTCCCGCTGCACTACCTCTTCTTGCTTTGCTTTGAGATTCAGAATTCTCCTTATAACCAATGCTTCTCCTTTGGCAGGTAATTGC
>NW_010965214.1:0-1629 GCF_000463585.1 Tarenaya hassleriana
TACTTGGTTCTGGTCATAAATTAACGAACCCTTATAATTTCGCAAGAAATGTTCCGTCCTTGAATCTTTTCTCGAGCTCGACGTCTTCTTCTACTGCTTCCGAGGAGGAGGAGGAGGGGAAGAGGCTGAGGAAGAGGAGGAGATACTGGAAGGGATTACTCAAGAGGTTGACGAATGATTTGATGGAGAAGCAAGAGGAGATGCAGAAGAGGTTCTTGGAGACATTGGAGAAGCGCGAGAAGGAGAGAATCGAGAGAGAGCAAGCATGGAGGGTCCAAGAAACGGCGAGAATCAACAGAGAATATGAAATAATTGCCCACGAGAGATCTGCTTCCGCAGCTAAAGATGCAGCCATAATTTCCTTCTTACAAAAAGTGTCCAGACAGCAACAACAGCAGCAGCATCTACAGAAGCAGAAACATACGCAACAACAAACTCGGGAAGACCATTCACTAGCATTTCTAAATGACCAAAAACACGAAACAAGGATAGTGGAAGCAGCAAGCAAGACGAGCAATAGCGATTCAAGCTATATGTTATCTCCGAGTTCTTCGAGATGGCCAAGAGATGAGGTTGAAGCCTTGATAAGGCTAAGGACGAACGTCGAGGCCAACTATCAAGAAAATGGAACGAAGGGTTCACTGTGGGAAGAAATCTCGACCGGAATGCAAAGCCTCGGATACAGTCGAAGCGCCAAAAGATGCAAAGAGAAGTGGGAGAACATCAACAAGTACTTCAAGAAAGTGAAAGAGAGCAACAAGAAACGACCTGTGGATTCCAAGACTTGCCCATATTTTCACCAACTCGAAGCCATACACAAAGAGAAGAACACAAATCCGACATTGCCTCTAATGGCGGCTCCACAGCAACTGTTACTTTTACCGCAAGAAACCATTGACGAGCCAGACAAGCACAAGATGGGAGACGAAGAAGGAGATAAGGAAGAAGATGAAGAAGAAGGAGACAATGAGACAGGTGGGTTCGAGACGGTGTTGAACAAAACATGTTCGCCGGTGGACATTAACAATAATGTTTTCGCATAAGAGATTATAATACTTTTCCTTTGTTTTTTTTTTTTCGCTTTTCGCTGTAAAATTACACAATTGGATGAAAGAACAAAATGTAACTTGCATTAGTTAGCATCTTTTTCTTTGTTACAAACATTCTTTATTACCATATTATCACGTCTATATTTTTTTAACATAATCTTTGTTCATCTATCTTTCGAAACGAATCATTGCGCATGAAGGTAAATCAAACTTTTTTTTATGGGAAATGGAATTTTGGGGAATATAATTAAAAAAAATATATTTTTTTTTGTGGTGTTCGTGTAATACCCAAAATTTCAACCTAATAGTATTGATGAAATTTGCCCCCATTTTGTTGGGAGGGGACGAAGGTAATCCAACGGCAACCCAATCTCTTCCGACACACCTAATAAAATTTGGGACCTACACCATTGGGTGGTAGTTGTCAATATCATCACTTAGTTTTTTTATTCTATTTTTTTTAAATCTCATGACAATTAATTTTAATAATCTTTATTATAAACATCATAAAATTCTTTCGGTTATGGTAAATAGTAAATAGGTTGAAGCTGCTTTCTTAAAATATGAAAATTTGATATAT
>NW_010965215.1:0-1628 GCF_000463585.1 Tarenaya hassleriana
AGACCGTACCATATCCAATAAGGTTCGGTTCTTCCTCTCGGAAACGCCATTCCATTGTGGCATTCCAGGTGGAGTCAGCTGTGAGACAATCCCACAATCTGCCAGATAGTCAGTGAACTCTTGGCTCATATACTCGCCACCTCGATCATATCGAAGCAACTTGATCGTCTTGCCAAGTTGGTTCTGTACCTCGTTTCTGAAATTCTTGAACAATTCAAGCGTTTCAGACTTATGTCCCATCGAGTAGACATAACCGTACCTACTGAAATCATCAGTAAACGTAACAAAGTACAGATAACCTCCTCTAGCGGGCGAGCTCATAGGACCGCATACATCACTATGTATGAGTTCTAGCAACTCCGTAGCCCGTTCTCCTTTTCTAGTAAAAGGAGATTTTGTCATCTTGCCCCTCAAATAGGAATCGCATGATTTGATTGATTCATAATCAAAAGAATCAAGAAGTCCATCAGAATGAAGCTTCGCAATGCGTTTCTCGTTGATATGGCCAAGTCGACAATGCCAGAGATAGGTCGGGTTTAAGTCGTTCGGCTTAAACCGCTTGGTACTAACGTTATAGATCGACCTGTATCTAGATGGTTCATCTTCCAAAACATAAAGGCCATTAAGCTGGTAACCCTTACCATAGAATAAATCGCCTCTATAAATGGACATACATTTGCCCACCAATGTCGGGCCTGGCCCGATAGATGATGGCTCGCGACCATAGCCCGGTACTGGTACGGGCACTGCAGATACTCCAAGTCCTGAGAGATCTGGGTGAGCCACTCCTCCGCAGCTTCCGGCCTCACCGATCCCTCGAATCGCGGGGTATGCATCGCCCGTAGCTCCTTGACGATGGGGAAGTATCCCGCCATTGCAGCAGGCATCGGCGGCTGGTGTAGGTCCTCCTCCCTCGATTCCGGGTCTCTCGTCGGAGGTGGTGGTGGGGCGTGAGCAGCCAGGTGCTGCCACACAGTCTCCTGGAACTGGCGAAACTCGGCCCTCCATCCTTCGTCCCCCGAGTTAGGCGGTGGAGCCTGTTCGGGAACGTCAGCCCTCGCTGCAAGCCTAGCACGTCGTGGCGCCATTTCACTGCACCACATTAAAGACAGTTTAGCTACTGACGACCGATAACTACATCGTCGATGTACAGACCTCGACATGTGAGGATTTTCTTCGGACATGGTTTGAAAACATTTTTCGTAGAAAACCGTTGGGTAATGAGCACGATTACTTCACAAGAAAAGAACGTGGCTTTGATACCAAAAGTTGTGACACCCGTAACCCGTGTACAGTATACGGGCTGTGCCACATGGACAATATAATAATAAAATAATAAACCGCGGAAGCGAAATACAAAATCCAAAAACATTTTAATTCAAATCAGAGTAAGCAGCGGAAATATAACGCGATCAGTATCGCGAAATAATACATGTCCGAATAGTTATAATTTAACCGTACAAAATGCGGGAATACAAGTTCCGTAACCCAAAATATAAATCTCGTACATGATGCTGCCTCTCTCGGGTCGTCGTCGTCTGGTGCGCTAGGCGTAATCCTCGTGATTTGTAAAAAGGTAAAACCGCGAGGACTAAGCACAACTGCTTAGTGAGTAGCCCGGGTTGATC
>NW_010965216.1:0-916 GCF_000463585.1 Tarenaya hassleriana
AATTGAAACCAACAAGAATGGCTCTACAGTTAGCGGATCGTTCGATCAAGTATCCAACGGGGATAGTGGAAGATGTACCCCTGAAGATTGGTGGATTTTATGTTCCAGTTGATTTCGTGGTATTGGATATGGATGAAGACTCCAAAGTTCCGATTATTCTTGGTCGACCCTTTCTAAGTACCGCAGACGCCATAGTTCATGTTAGAGCGGGAAGGTTGACAATGAAAATCGGATATGAAACTGTGGAATTCACTCTCGATCAGAATCTCCGACAACCCTCGACCAATGATACAATATGCTTCGTGGATGTCTTGGAAGCAATGGTCGAAGAAGTGATGGAAGTATGAAACTGTGGAATTCACTCTCGATCAGAATCTCCGACAACCCTCGACCAATGATACAATATGCTTCGTGGATGTCTTGGAAGCAATGGTCGAAGAAGTGATGGAAGAGTTCCGAGAGATCGATCCGTTGGAAATATCACTAATGGCAACAAATGAAAGTTTGTATAGCAATTGGGAGGAGATTGAGGTGATCAGAAAGGCTTTGGATAGTGAAATAGAAGAAAATGACGAGTTACAGAAATTTCAGGCGGCCCTCCCTATATTTAGGGCGGCCAGCTTGAAAACGGAAGAATTAGAAATTTTTACAGAAAATTCAGGCGATCCGCTCACAAAAACGGGCGACCTCTCTACAGTTTTTGGTTCACAGAAATTGCAGGCGGCCCTCCCTAATTGTAGGGCGACCAGTCTGAAAATGGGGCAATCAGGAAGTTTTACAGAAAAAATGGGCGACCCGCTCACACATAAGGGCGAGCGCCCTGTCAGCTCAAGTGAGTCACGCAATTTTCAGGCGGCCCTTCCTCAGGGTAGGGCGACCCTCCCATTTTTTCTGAGCAAAAACGGAGAACCAACTC
>NW_010965216.1:1335-13207 GCF_000463585.1 Tarenaya hassleriana
ATCTACCCGATTTCCGACAGTACATGGGTTAGCCCGATTTAAGTTGTACCTAAGAAAGGGGGAATCACAGTCATCGCCAATGAGAAAAATGAATTAATACCTACACGGACAGTCACGGGGTGGAGAATGTGCATAGATTATCGCAAATTGAACACGAACACCCGAAAAGATCATTTCCCCCTACCTTTCATAGATCAAATGCTAGAGAGGCTTGCATTGCACTCATATTTTTGTTTCCTCGATGGGTATTCTGGATTTTTCCAAATTCCTATTCATCCTAGCGATCAAGAGAAGACAACATTCACATGTTCCTATGGAACATTCGCATATAGACGCATGCCTTTTGGATTATGCAATGCACCAGTAACATTTCAAAGATGCATGATGGCAATTTTTTCTGATGTGATTGAAGATATAATGGAGGTGTTCATGGACGACTTCTCCGTCCATGGACCCTCCTTTGATGCGTGTCTAACCAATCTTCATCGAGTGTTAGACAGGTACAGCAAGACAAATTTGGTCCTAAATTGGGAAAAAATGTCATTTTATGGTGCAAGAAGGCATAGTTTTGGGGCATCGGATTTCAGATAAGGGGATTGAAGTTGACAAAGCAAAGGTGGAAGTCATCGAGAAACTCCCTCCACCAATGAACATCAAAGGCATTCGAAGTTTCTTAGGACATGCGGGGTTTTATCGATGATTCATTAAGGATTTTTCAAAGATAGCAAGACCCTTAACCACACTCCTAGGAAAAGATGTACCCTTTGTGTTTGACGAGAAGTGCAACCAAGCATTCAAGACTCTAAAGCAAGCATTAGTGTCACCACCGATTATTAGCATTAGTGTCCCCACCGATTATTCAACCTCCAGATTGGAACATTCCATTCGAGTTGATGTGCGACGCTAGCGACTTTGCGGTAGGAGCTGTTCTAGGCCAAAAGAAAGATGGGAAACACCATGCGGTGTACTATGCGAGTAGGACACTCGATGATGCTCAAATGAACTATTCCACCACGGAGAAAGAGCTTTTAGCGGTGGTGTTTGCCTTTGAGAAATTCAGATCATATTTGGTGGGCTCGAAAGTCATCGTTTACACAGATCACGCAACTTTGCGATATCTTCTTACAAAGAAGGATGCCAAACCGAGATTGATCCGATGGATACTGCTTCTACAAGAATTCGACTTGGAAATTCGAGACCAGAAAGGGACGGAAAACACAGTAGCCGATCACCTATCAAGACTAGAAGTACCCGAAAGGTTGCCCATCGATGACTCACTGCTTTGGAGGTTAGTTCTGATACCCCTTGGTATGCTGATTTTGTCAATTATTTGGTAGCCAAGGTGATTCCCCCGGAGTTGAGCTACAGCGGAAAGAAAAAGTTTCTTCATGATGTTCGGGAATACTTTTGGGATGAACCTTTCCTCTTCAAACGGGGAAAAGATGGATTGTACAGAAGATGCATACCCGAAGAGGAGGTACGACAAGTGATTTACCATTGCCATGCATCGGATTACGCAGGCCATTTCGCATCGGCCAAGACAGCTGCAAAGATTTTGCAAGCGGGTTTCTATTGGCCAACCTTATTCAAGGATGTGCATCGGTTTGTGAGTTCTTGCGACGCTTTCCAAAGGACAGGGAATATTTCACGCAGAAATGAGATGCCGCAACATTACATACTTGAAGTAGAGCCGTTTGATGTGTGGGGTATTGATTTCATGGGACCGTTTCCCTCATCTTGCGGGAACTTATATATCCTTGTGGCTGTGGACTACGTGACGAAATGGATTGAGGTATTAGCAAGTCCGAAGAACGACTCTAGCACTGTGACAAGGATGTTCAAACGGACAATATTTCCAAGATTTGGAGTGCCAAGAGTAGTGATAAGCGATGGCAGTGCACACTTTGTTAATAGGATAATCCAAACCCTTTTGACAAAGTATGGTGTCCACCATAAGATTGCCACCGCTTATCATCCGCAAACGAGTGGACAAGTGGAAGTATCAAACAGAGAGATCAAGTCTATACTTGAGAAGACGGTTGCTAAGTCAAGAAAGGATTGGTCATTGAAGCTAGAGGATGCGGTTTGGACATACAGGACTGCCTTCAAGACCCCGATTGGAATGACCCCTTTTCAGCTTGTGTACGGCAAAGCGTGTCACTTACCCGTGGAATTGGAACACAAGGCTTACTGGGCCATCAAGGCTTTGAACTACGATTGGAAAACGGCAGCGGAGAAACGAGTTCTAGAGCTACACCATTTAGACGAAATTCGGCTAGATGCTTACGAGAATGCAAGGATTTATAAGGAGAGAGCAAAAAAATGGCATGACAGACATATCCTCCACCGCACTTTCAAGGAGGATGATCAAGTCCTACTTTTCAACTCGCAGTTGCGCCTCTTTCCAGGTAAGTTAAAATCTCGTTGGTCTGGTCCTTTTAAAGTTAAGAGGGTTACTACTCATGGTGCTATCGAGCTCGATGATGGAAAGGGAAGTTCTTTCTTGGTTAATGCTCAGAGAGTTAAACTGTACAACCCAGGAAATGAACTCGGACCGAGAGGCACCTTAGCCCTCGTGACTCCGTTTCACGAGTGAAAAGTGGTCTGGTCTAGCTGAGACCGAAAAAACAGCGCTCTCGGGGGCATCCCGAGGTTGTAAATACCTTTTTTCCGTTTTAGATATCAAAAAATTCAAAAACTCCCAACATTTTGACCCTTTTTGTCTACCCCAACTCTTTCTTTGAAGAATGAGGCGAACCCTTCTGTTTTTCTCTAGCGATCGCTCAATTTTTGAAATTTTGTGAATCAGTTCATTTTCGGGCTACCAGCTCTCATTTTCGGGCTACCCTCCTGATATTTCTGAGCAAAATGACAGTTTTCAAAATTTAGGGCGCCCTCTCTACATTTTAGGGCGACCGCTTTATCGCGTATTCTAGGGTTTCAACTCTCATTTATCCCCAAATTCGAACCCTACTCTCTCTCAACTTCAGAAACCAGAAAAAAAAAAGGGGGGAAAGAGAAGGAGAGAGAGCTTACCGCGATTTCCGCCGCAGCTCTTCTCCGTAGTCAGTCCACGCTCTCGTCGGTGCTCAGTCGCCGCCTCCTCTCTCAGTGTCGAGTTCTCCACCATTCGCAGCCCTCTTCCCTTTTCCTCTCTCTTCCTTCCTTCAATGGCTGCAAGGTAAACTCCTCTCTTCCCCATATCTTACATTCATCATCTCCATGGAGTTTCTTAGGAGATTTTCGAGCTTTTCATGTCCTATTTGCCCAAAAATTGGTTCTATCGAAACACTAAATGCTTACTCTGAGCCCGAATCTCAAAATTTTTGGGTATTTGCGCCTCCATTGTCGAGTACTGTTTCGCAGAAAAAACGGGCGCCCTACTCACATTTTAGGGCGGCCCTCCCATTTATTCTGCGTTTCATCATCTCACAAAAACATCTCTCCCTTTCTGATTCTCATTTGCGCTAACACTACACCCCTAGCATTGCATTTGTATTTTTCTTTTTGCATTTCATAGGGCTCTTGCAAGACGCTCAAAGGATGAGAAGCTCTCCATGGATGGGTTCTACACTCCAATCAGGTTCGACATCTAAAACCCTTCCACTTTTCTTCTTTCGTTTGACATCGACTTGACACCGAGGACGGTGCCTGAATCAAGTCTGGGGGGAGACACACTAACAAAGTTTTGAGCCTTGTGAGCATTACATAATTACATTTTCATAAAAAAAAATGTGTGTGCATCTTCATCATAGATCCGGATAGAGTTACATGCATTTGTATATTGAGTCTCACGATAGGTCTCTAATTAGGTTGCATATTGCATAAGTTCATATAGGTATAGACATGCATATATGCATTTGCATAAGAGGTTGGTCAAATGATGATGTGGGGGGAGTAGAGCGAGGCTGTTTTGAAAGGCTTGAGAAACCGGACTTGGGATCCCCTTAGTAGCTGAATGGATTGTCGTGTGAAGCAGAAATAGTCAATCTAGTCCTAGAACGAGCGATTGTTATGTGGGATTATTTACCTCCTAAGGTCTAGGCGGATTAGAAGCTACGAACCAAGCGCAAACGTCTCCCCAAGAACCATTCTTCTATCTCTAAGTTTAGTAAGCCCGTAGCATACAAGAAAGCCCGAATAAATAGAGTAGCATCCCGACACTCCGCTGTCATTAGCTCGTTAATGAAAATACTTCGAGGACATGAGAGCATTGGAAACCGATGGCTCGGGTCTAAGTTGTGGGGCGAATATACCAAAAAGGTATGTCACTCGCCAACTTCAACGTCCTAGAAGCCCGGGATGTTTCAAAAAAAAAAGAGAGAAAAAAAAAAGAAACAAAATGAATAAAGAAAGAAGAATAGGGCGAGGTAGAATCACAAAAATATGGGCTAGATCATGCATAGAGATTGTATAGGATGTGTTTGAGAGACATGCTCGGCAAGATGCGTATAATCTACCTTAGATCACGGGGGGCGAAAGAAGTTCCATTAGTAGTCGTTTGTTTGAATGCTAGAGGGTTAGAGTACGCTAAACTCGATTCCATTCACGGTGACTTTTACCCGGATAGACAAGCCAACCTTAGATCCCATTCAAGTTTGATCATAACCTCTCAGGCCTTAGACATTTTCACGATCATGTGTTTCGTTCGAGGACGAACAAACGTTCAAGTCTGGGGGGATTTGATCACACCATCTTTACTTGAGAATTTTATGAGTGGATTGGGATCTTTATCATCGAACTCACATGCATATGAGTCGTCTAGGGGCAGAGTAGGTCCTTGTTTTGTCCATTTCAGGATCAGGTGGTGCAGTGAAGTCTCCGGGAGAAAACAACGGAAAAATCGGACGAAAACGCGGAATGTGGGACAAGAGCAAAAACAGGCTACCGCCCTAGAAAGAGATCTGGCCGCCCTAAAGTGATAGAATGTCTCGAGATTTAACAGAAAATTCAGGAGGGCCGCCCATATGTTCTGCCGACCGCCCGAAAATGTGAAGCATATTCGGGCTCCCGCCCAGAAACACAAAGAGACCGCCCATTTCTGTCTGACGAAATTTATTTGTTGTTTTGGGTCATTTCTAAGCCCATTAGTGAGAAGGAAGAAAACCCTAGGGTTTGCTGAACAAAAGAGGAAAGAGGGAAAGAAGATGAGAGCTTTTTGGCCATTTGAGAGGGGGAGGAACCACTTTGGGGAAAACTGGGAGCTTGAGAGGCTTGGAGAAGAAGAGAAGTGATCATCACCATTGAAGACCAATCTAAGCATTCCTTTCTCTTCTCTATCATGTTCTCCTTTGTTTCTTCTTGTTTTCTTCCTTTGAGTATGGAGTAGAACCCTAGTTGTGGGGGAGGGGTCCCCTTTTGTGTATGAATGTTGGGTTTTCAATCTATGGTACTCTTTTAGTTGTTTCTATTGGTTTGATGTCTTATCCTTCATGCTTTTGATCTTGGCAAAACCTTGATTGAATGATCTTCGAACAACATTGATCATAGACATATGGGAATGGTGTTTTGACCTAGACATCAAATGAACAAAGCATTCACATTGAGAGTGGTTTGACTTGTTTAGGGTTTATGATAGGGGTTGTTAATGCACCTAAGAGTCTTCTAGATCATTGAGAGATGGGTAGTTGATTTTCTAGGTAGTAGATCTAAACTTGAGAGAGAAAGATCTTATACAAAGAGCCTTGAAATTCCCAATTAGAAATGATGATCATGAGTGCCATCACATTTTGAACATCCATACCCGTCAAAGGGACCTCGAACTCACAACATTCGTGTCCAATCGTTTTCATCACACAAGTTTTGTTTGCTCATTTGACCCTCATTTCATATTTACATTTTCACAAACACCTTGCAATCAATATTTTCTATCACCCTTGATCTAATTTAAAGTTAGATTAACGCAACCTAGTCCTCGTGATCGACCCCGATACTACAACTACCGTATACTTGCGGATAGTGGTACAAATCGGGTTATAAATTTAGAACTCGGTGCGTGCGCATCAAACGACACCGAATTTTTCGGTACGATTCGATTTGGAGTGATATCGAGTTTTTCGATACTATTTGAATTGTTCGGTACGATTCGATTCGAAAATGACACCGAATTTTCGAAAATGGCACCGAATTTTCCAGTACGATTCGATTCGAAAATGTATCGAATTTTTTTACGATTCGATTCAGTACATTTTCGAATTTTTTGGCACAATTCGATTCCGAATTTTTCGATACCATTCGATTCGGAGCGGTATCGAGTTTTTCGATATGATTCGATTCGAAAACGAGACTATTGCTGTAAATCTTGGCTGAGATTACAGTCAAAACTCCCCCTCCTTTTTTATAAATGTTTTTTTGAGAGTACAATTAAAGACAGTGGTGGGCCAATAAAACCCAAATACAAGTAATGATGGAGGAGGGCCCAAATATTCAAAAGGCCCAATTTAACAGTTTATGTTTGCCTTGCTTGTTTGTTGACGGCATCTGGAGCTGCTGATTCATTAACATTATGGAAAAAGATTGTGTCATCAAAGTCAATGCATTTTGGAGGAAAATCCGTCTCCAATCAATTGCAAGATTCATCAGGGAGCTTTACCAAAATTCAATTTGCTGCGCATATGAATCTCTGCTCTCCTCTCCTAAATTGGACATCCAACCTTTCCTCAATCATCGTTTGCGGTCCCAGAGCGTCTGCGTTTAGATCCATTATCACCCAAACGCAAATCCACGCATAAATCTCCGTTTCTCAACCCCCCGACAATGTTATCCGACGGGGCTGTTGTCATTACCGAGCTTCCATTGGAGAAGCTGGGCATGAACTGGAGCTCCACGCTTGGATGACCCCCTCCGCTTTCCTCTCTCTCTTCCACCTGAAACTCCTGTCCCTTCCCCTCTTCTTGCTCTGTGAACCTCTCCCCTGCATCTGCCCTGTCTCTGTGGAGATCAACGCATGGTGGTGACGAGTCTGCTACCATGGAGCCTGACGCCACCCGTTGCTCCTGCACCGCCGCTGTACGAAACCACCCCAACAAGGCATGATATTCAATTCAATGGTTTAGTATGTGTTTCAAAGAATGATTTTTGTAACCAAAATCTCACCTTTGAACGCTTCATCGGTGGAAATGAGATCGAGCTGGAGGTGGGTGAGAAGGCGGCCGAGATCGACGCCGGTGGTCCAGCATTCTGGCGACTCTCCAACCTTCAGTTTCAGCCTTCCGCGGCTACCGGTGCCGCCCCATATGATCCCAATCGGCCGAGGATTCTCGCCCTTCATCACGATGAGGCTCCCGCTGTCGCCGTCCAGATCGAACGGCCTCCTGTGATTCTCGCCCACCACGAGGAAATCCGTGAGGAAGCTGACGCCTCTCTCGTCATTGTACTCCAGTGCGTAGGCCAGCACGCTTCCGGTGGTGACGCCCGAGCTTCTTCCGACCTTCACCACCTCTTTTCCGACAATACTACCGACCGGCGACTGTAACTCAACGGCTTTGACACCTCCAATCTCTCCGATGCCGCCTTTGACGGATGTTGTGACTCTTGACATGTCGAAGTCGTCAGCGAAGGGGATGAACGCGCCGTCTGCTCTCACAAACGTCTCTGCATGGTGGATGGGATCGCAAAGTCTCAAGATTCTCAGACAAGAACCTTAACTAAGAGGAAACCAATACAGTTTGCGTCCATTTGTACGTAGATCATCGACAAAGCTAGTTGGGTGGCTGACCTGGATTGGAGCAGGCGAAAATGCCGTACCAGAGATCATCGGTGATGAAGGAAGTGGCCCTCTCGACGGCACCGAGGTAGAGACCAGGCCCGAGCGTGGGTGGAAGAGGGTGAAACATCTTCTGGCTGGGGTAGTCTAAGTTCACTGCTACATGCCGATTGGTCAGAAACCCAACCTGTCGGCTCCCAGTTTGGCTCCTTACTATTGCCCCTAGAGTTCCACACGTCTCCTGACTCGCCACCTTCCGGTATAAAGAGATTCATTTGAAACTTAAATCCAAAGAAGAAAAAAAAAAAGAAATCATTTGAAGGAGGAGGAGGAGGAGGAGGCTGAATATATATATACCTGAGAGCCTGAACCGATTAAGGGATCACTGCCTTGGAGATCATCTACGATCTCGGTGTAGAAATGTTCTTTGGGAATGGGCCGATCAGGTTCTCCGAAATACGAGAACTCCACCACATCCACATCACACCATATCCCCCCTGGTCCCTGTAACACAACAAACATATTCAGTCTTCTTTTCAGACAAAACATCAGTTTAACATTCCAAGAATCATCCAAACCTCCAAAGCAGTAGGAAGGCACTGAAGAGGGCTGAGCCATTGTTTATGTACTTTCCGGGAGACGAAGACAATAATGGCTGGAATATCGGTCAGGACACCATGCCTGATCCGAAACCCGATGGCCGTACCAAGAGTGTAACACCTCAAGATTTTGCTGTGAAAAGCTCGGATGGTCATGAGCTCGAGCAAGGTGGTGGCACGCTGGCCTTTGGGGTCAACGCAGGTGATGGGTTCGGGAGAAACCTCCTTCTGTAAGTTTGAGAAATAGTTAGCCCTCTCTTCTGCCGCATCGTTCAGTCTGCTTGACGTCGGCCAGGAGAAGTAAGCCGCCGCGCTGCACTCGCAGTGTTGGCCGAACTGTTGCATTCTTACCAAAATCTGTTTACCAATACTAACATCATTCTAAAGATAACACAAAGAAACTGTAATCCGAGAGCAAATAGATATTGAATTTTCAGAAAAAAGCAAAAGTAGCAGTACGACTTAATCGTGATGCAAGAACACGGAGAAGTTGGATTTCTAAACCAAATAACCGAACAGAAACGAGGACAAGACATCAATGGTGATGCAAGAACACATACCGACGAGCAAAAAAAAGAAAATCCGTCGTGGAGTGAATCAACAGAAGTGGAGATCAGACGTGAAACCGATCCAAAACTCAGTTCCAGACAGATCCATTGAAACTGGACAGATTCGAACGTGTCTTGTAGCAGATTGCAGTTACGGCAGGGAAACGACAGCCACGAATCGACAGGAACCCCTGCAACTAATGAGAATGAGCTTAGCAAGGGTAAAGTTAGAAGCTTTCTTTTTTTCTCTTTAACAAAATTGCATTTCTTTGGAAAGTTGACAACTTTAGGCTTTAGGCAGAAACAAAGCCATCTTGGTTTGCATCTATATATATTTGTATAAGTGGGTAAGTGGGTGGTGGTATGACGTGTGATTTAGGTCCAGCTTTTGTAATTGGAATCTTTCTCTGCAATGCAATGTTTTGGGCTTCATTTCGGCCCATCAAATGATTTGTTCGGCCCAAATTCCAGTTTTCTTGATCGTGTTGCATTCAACAACCCAATTAGATTACAAGACAAAGCTTAGTGATAATAAAGTACATTATAATTATATTATCGTAATCCGAAAAGTTCGTTATAATAAAATTCTATCCAAAAGGTATAGTATCTTGAAGGCTAATCAAGAAGAGATAAAAAAGAAATCTTTTCATTTATTCCTCAATCTAAGAATCTCCTCCGAAGCGATAATCTTAAAGTGTATATATCATATCTGGCATATTCAAAGTTAGGAATGGAAATTCCATACGTACGTATAGTTTGATTATAATACAATAGTATTATACTACCGATCCTAGCTAATTCAAAGAACAGCACACGATGAAGAAGAAAGCAAATCCATGTACGTCCAAATGTCTTATTAATGATGGGCAACCATGATTACCAGATGGGTAAGCCAAAGATTTAAAAAAAACAATGAAAATCAGTGCTAATTTAACCACACATAAAACAGTTGATCCCTTTTTATTCGGATGATCATGGAGAGAGATAGAGATCCGCTAATTCGTCGAGAGACTCGAGAATGTAAGACTGATCGCCGTTGTCGAGCATCCAGAGGAGATGGTCGAACAGAACGACCTCGCACTTCACCAGAATTACGCAGTTGCAATCCCCGTCGTGTCGCTTCTCTATGAGAGCGTTCAACAAGGGGTGCTTCAGGTGTTGCTTGCTGATCACGTAACGCTTCCTCGTACGGCCCACCAGCACTGTCTCGCTGGATCTAGGGTTTTGTTCCTGTGCATCTTTCACGGCTTCTACGTCTCTTGCCGACTGAGATCTCAGGCTGCTGTAAGATGACGTACGACCCAGATGTCTCGATATGCTCTTGCATTTTCTCAGCATCATCATGCTCATCTTCTTCATCCTGATCTCTTTTTTCCTTTTTTGGGTTCTTCGTGTTCCGGCTTCTCTTTTTTTTGTTTGAAGATGAGAAGCAAGGGAAGAGAGAGAGAGAGAGAGAGAGAGAGAGACTTGAAACACACTCAAAGAGAGAAGGGTATTTATAGAGGAGCGCTGGTATGTCTCTGTTATTAGGGTTCCTAACGAATACATACGATTGGGAACATTGATGGAGGAATATTTCACAAAAGCATGGGTTAAAGGGTCAAAGTTCACATAAATCAATTGCCTTTTTTTTTCCTTTGAAATACCTCACGTTTTCATAATATTTATAGTCATCACCGGTTGATCGAACTAAACGAATTTAATCAAAGCATAAAAATAACTATTTTCCAGATTTTTATTTTATATAATTATATACATTCACACAAAAGGTTTTGCAATGTATAGCATCCGAAATATCTGGCATACATATTCCATCAAAATCAATTGGCAAACAATATCCGATAGGCGGATACATGGAATGTGTAAGTATGTCTCCAGTGTATACAACATAGTATATATGTATACATGATCACCGTATATATACACATACGTCATATATGTGTGAGGGAGAAGTGAGAAGGTGGGTATGACGTCCTTGTAAGTTAGGGTGATGGATGTGGGGTCCGAAATTTGCAGCTGAACCAATCTTTGAAACGACCTTACCAAGTTATCTCTTCAGACATTATTATAATTTTAAAATAAAACGTATTTGTAACATGAATGACTCTTCAAAATATATATATATATATATATATATATATAATATACACAATCACTTTATGGATGACACTAGCTAGTACTGTAAAAATATCACACGACGTGAGTTTGGTATAAATGGTTTTATTATTAGGGTAAGATCGATTGATACATATGTTAGAAGCGGATTCGATATTAAACGGAAGACGGAGATTTACACGGAATGTTAGGATGGATTCTCCACCACATGAGAATATGTAATCATATCGGAGAAGGATTCAAGTTACATGGTAACCCGACAAAGACGGCGCACGTGGACGGTTTTTGTCTCGTTCTTCACATGCTCTCTTCTTCCCTAACCCCACCTTCTTCATCATCATTCCTTCCCTTTTCATTATTATTAGTACATAAATGATATCGTTACTATATGTGTTTATATATTAGATCTTTGTTCTACAGCTTCATATACAGTACCACATGCAAAAAGGATTGCGGACAGAAACTAAGGTCAAATTAATACTAGGATTATCCCGGCCGGATGCATGATTTACACTTTTTGTGTGCGTATGTTTTGTTATAAAAAATAGGCGCAAGTGTGGGTGAAGAGATAAAATCATGATGGGAACACATGGAAACCACTTGCGTGGTGCAGTCAGCAGAGTGAATGATGCATATAATATGGTATGATAACACAAAATGGATGGTTTCGGTTATGGGTATGGGCCGTTAACGTCGGATGCGCCTTCTTGCTTGTCTGCTCTTGTAAAGGGGGGAAAAGAAAGCGATATAACAAAATAAATATGCAACACTTGGTCATCTATCTGTCTTCTTGACGAATAAATTCTCCTGTAAAAAGGACAAAATGTGGTATATATACATGCACACATCTGTAGATATATATATATATATATATATATATATATATATACATACTAAATACGAGC